>NC_135234.1:501204051-501504051 GCF_051348905.1 Ranitomeya variabilis | reverse complement strand
CACACATGAATGGTTTCAGGATGCTTTACAGTTGGCATGAGACAAGACTGGTGGTAGCGCTCACCTCTTCTTCTCCGAATAAGCTGTTTTCCAGATGTCCCAAACAATCGAAAAGGGGATTCATCAGAGAAAATGACTTTGCCCCAGTCCTCAGCAGTCCACTCCCTGTACCTTTTGCAGAATATCAGTCGGTCCCTGATGTTTTTTCTGGAGAGAAGTGGCTTCTTTGCTGCCCTCCTTGAAACCAGGCCTTGCTCAAAGAGTCTCCGCCTCACAGTGCGTGCAGAAGCACTCACACCAGCCTGCTGCCATTCCTGAGCAAGCTCGGCACTGCTGGTAGTCCGATCCCGCAGCTGAAACAGTTTTAAGATACGGTCCTGGCGCTTGCTGGTCTTTCTTGGGCGCTCTGGAGCCTTTTTGACAACAATGGAAGCTCTCTCCTTGAAGTTCTTGATGCGATAGATTGTTGACTGAGGTGCAATCTTTGTAGCTGCGATACTCTTCCCTGTTAGGCCATTTTTGTGCAGTGCAATGATGGCTGCACTTGTTTCTTTAGAGATAACCATGGTTAACTGAAGAGAAACAATGATGCCAAGCACCAGCCTCCTTTTAAAGTGTCCAGTGATGTCATTCTTACTTAATCATGACTGATTGATCGCCAGCCCTGTCCTCAACACCCACACCTGTGTTAATGGATCAATCACTAAAACGATGTTAGCTGCTCCTTTTAAGGCAGGACTGCAATGATGTTGAAATGTGTTTTGGGGGTTAAAGTTCATTTTCTGGGCAAATATTGACTTTGCAAGTCCAGTAATTGCTGTTAAGCTGATCACTCTGACATTCAGGAGTATATGCAAATTGCCATTAGAAAAAATGAAGCAGTAGACTTTGGAAAAATTAATATTTGTCTCATTCTCAAAATTTTTGTCCATGACTGTAGACTCATAGAATGATAGAGTTGGAAGGGACCTCCTGGGTCATCTGGTCCAACCCCCTGCTCAAAGCAGGATTCACTAAATCATCCCATACAGATGTCTTTCCAGCCTCTGTTTGAAAACTTCCATGGAAGGATAACTCACCATCTCTCATGGCAGCTTGTTCCACTCATTGATCACCCTAACTGTCAAAAAGTTTTTTCTAATATCTAATCTGTGTCTCCTCCCATTCAGTTTCATCCCATTGCTTCTAGTCTTTCCTTGTGCAAGTGAGAATAAAGATGATCCTTCTACAATGTGACAGCCCTTGAGATATTTGTAGACAGCTATTAAGTCTCCTCTCAGTCTTCTTTTTTGCAAGCTAAACATTCCCAAATCCTGTAACCATTCCTCATAGGACATGATTTGCAGACCGGTCACCATTCTGGTCGCTCTTCTCTGAACTTGCTCCAGTTTGTTGATGTTTTTTTTTTTTTTTTTTTTAAATGTTGTGCCCAAATCTGGGCACAGTATTCCAGGTGAGGTCTGACCAAAGAGGAGTAGAGGGCTATCATGACTGCACGTGATCTAGACTGTATGCTTCTGTTAATACATCCCAGAATTGGATTTTTCTTTTTTGCTGCTGCATCACACTGTTGTCTCATGTTCAGTTTAGGATCTATTATTTTACCCAAGTCTTTTTCACATGTGCTGTTGCTTAGCCCTATTCCTCCCATTCTGTATATGCTTTTTTCAATTTTATTGCCCAGATGTAGTAATTTGCATTTTTCCTTGTTAAAAACCATTCTGTTAGTTGCTGCCCACTGTTTCAGTTTATTTATATCTTTTTGAATCCTCTCTCTCTTCTCTAGTATCAGCTATACCTTCTAGCTTTGTGTCATAAGCAAATTTAATTAGTTTTACCCTCAATTTCTTCATCTAAATCATTGATAATGATGCTGAACAATACAGGGCCCAGGACAGAACCCTGTGGTACCCCACTTCAGACATTCTTCCAACTGGATGTGCAGCCACATATGACCACTCTTTGGGTCCGATCACTAAGCCAGTTATGAATCCACCTAACAGTTGCCTTGTCCATTCCATTCTTACTCATATTTTCAATGAGGATGGTGTGAGATACTTTGTCAAATGCTTTGCTGAAGTCAAGATATACTATATCTACATTTTGAAGGGGAGCTGCATGGAAATTACAACCTTTACTACAAAAAGATGCCCGATTACAATCCATTTTTCCAGACCCCCCACTACTGTGTTTTAGGCAGCCCCCAAATCTAAGAAGCATCATTGTCAAAAGCTCCCTGTCCTCTCCAACAGCTGCAGGTACCTTTCCCTGCAATCAGAAAAAATGTAAAACCTGTCCATTTATAATGACCACGGAGAAGATAAAGATCCCCAACTCACATCAGGACTACAAGATCCCAGGTACTTTCAGCTACGTCACTTCTAATGTGGTGTACTTAATTATTTGTACTAAATGTCCAACTAGGGGTCTATATGTAGGGGAGACAGGACAGAAACTGAGAACAAGAATGAATTCTCACCACCACACAATAAGAGAAAAAAGAATGGATCTACCTGTGGCAATACATTTTTGTCTCCCAAATCATAGCATTATGGACATGAAATTACTTGTGTTAAAAGGTCACTTTAAAACTCAGAGAGACAGAAGAGTTTGGGAATATAAACTGATGACGACCTTTGACTGTCTTAGTGGTGGAATGAATGTGTCGCATGGATTTATGTCTTTTTACATCAACTGAGGAACTTGCCCCTCAGACTGAGGGGTCATCACAACAGAGACCCCAATCAGAGGACAATAAAACATTCCTTATCTAAGAACTGGCCCAACATTTATGGACATAACTGTTTATCACTCATGGTAATTCTGCTTCATGCCACCTGTCTTATCCATGTTTTTTTTTTTTCTGTGCTATGTTATGCATAAACATGTGATTCTTCAGAATTTGTATTAGTCTATGCCTGATGAAGAGACCTGTGTAGTCTCGAAAGCTTGCAATTTGTTACCATCACATCTTTTCAGTTAGCCATTAAAAGGTATCAACCACTGAGGACTCTCAATTCTAAACATCTTTCTACTATATCTACAGCATTTCCCTGATCCACCGTGTCAGTTATTCTGTCATAGAAGGAAATTAAGTTAGTCTGACATGACTTATTAGTTACAAACCCATGCTGACTCTTGCTAATCTTTTCATTCTTATCCAGGTACTTACATACATGTTGTTTTAATAATTTGTTCAAAGATCTTTTCCTGGTATGAAAGTCAGACTATAGTTCCTTGGGTCCACTTTCTTCCCCTTTTTGAAAATAGGAACAACATTTGCCCTTCTCCAGTCTTCTGGGACTTCTCCTCTTCTCCTGAATTTTCAAAGATTATGGAGAGTGGTTCAAAAATTTCTTCTGCTATCTCCTTCAGTACTCTGGGGTGTAATTCATCTGGACCTGGAAACTTGAATTAATTTATGTTAGCTAAGTGTTTCCTGACTATCTTTCTGTTGATAGATATCCTGGATTCTTCTACTCCTTTAATAGGACAGTGAAGATCAGTTGATGTTACATTTCTTTTCTGAGAGAAAACAAGAAAAAAAATAGGAATTTAAAAGTTCGGCCTTCTCAACATCCTTTCTTACTATTTCATCATTTTCATCCTGTAAAAATCCTCCTTTTGGTATTTGTTGAGTTGTGTTATTCTGTAATGTATTTATTAGGTAGGTGTACAAGTCCTCTATGTAAAGTGCTGCCGAATATGTGGGCGCTATAGAAATAAAAATTATTTTTATTGAATGACAAGTGCCAATGGGTTGCCATGACCCCCTTGCCTGTCATGACAGTAAAAAAAAAAAAAAAAGCTATGACTATTGGACGGGGAGAAAAAAAAACAAAAGCGCAAAAACGGAATATGGCTTATTTAGGAAGCAGTTAAAAATGCTCACATTAAGCTTGAACCCGTTTTCTAGGTTATAATTTGGCACTGGGATACAATGTTTGAGACAGCTTCCCTGTTGAGTTCCTTCAAAAACTGCCATTAAAGCAGCTTCATTTGTTCTAGAAGCGCTTGCACACAATGGGTGGATACCTGGGTTGTGGAATCAGTAAGCCAAACCACCGACTCCACAATTTCTCCGACTCCACAATTTCTCCAACTCCACAATTTCTCCAACTCCACAGCACTGGTCACTACTGAACATGTACATAAAATGCAGTTACAGATTCATCTCAATGTTCAGATCAGGAACAGAACAGACATTTATAGGACACTTTACTACTGTACCCAATTTATTATATATTTTAGGAGTCGGACCATTTTATTCCTACTCAATCAAAATGGACACCCGACTCCACTACTTCGACTCCATCTCCACAGCCCTGGTGGTAACCCCAAATGTTGTTTTGATTTAGGTTTCTCTCTTGTTCATTCACTTTGCATTTAGTTAATTGATAAAAATAAATTCTTAACACTTCAATATCATAAGGTGTCACTATTATGACGATAAACAAAATGCCTACAGCTCTGTAATCAGGGTTTCTTGGACATGGTTCCTCTGTACATTCTCCTTGTACGTTACTTTAGGCTATAATAAGCATTTTTAATTAGTTTTTATTGTGTCAAGCTTGGATTCATTGATCTTAAAATTGTGTTGTCCTTGCAGGTTGGTTCTACAGCTGTCCAGGTCACTTCAGCTGAGAGGACGCGAGTTTTGGGACAGTCTGTGTTTCTGAATGACATCTACTATGCGTCTGAAATTGAAGAAATCTGTTTAGTGGATGAAAATCAATTCACGTTAACGATTGCCAACCAAGGAACACCTCTCACATTCATGCATCAGGAGTGTGAAGCCATTGTTCAGTCTATCATTCACATACGGACTAGATGGGAACTGTCACAGCCAGATTCTATTCCCCAACACACTAAAATTCGGCCGAAAGATGTCCCAGGAACACTACTCAACATTGCATTGCTTAACCTGGGGAGTTCGGATCCAAGTCTACGGTAGAAATTCCTTTCTTTATCATCCTACTGCATGTTAATACATAGTAAAAAATATGATACATCAATTTGCGTATTGCTTCCATAACGAAATGAAGCTCTTGCACTATTAGACTTTTTAAAGTGTGTCTGCGTTGAAGATCTAAGATAATCCTGCAACGGGTATAGAGACATGAAATTGCATTCAGACTGGCAAAGCCACTGAGTTCAGTTGTGTCTATAGTGCTGTTGATGTGCGATTCGGCACTAGATATGGACAGGGTAAGTAAAGAACTTTTTTTTCTTTTTAATATAAATACATTATTGAAGGAACCTATAGGAAAACACTGAAAGTTTTATTGAACTAAATTGTTAACCACCAATGTTTTTCACATTATCTCTTTGTGGCAGAAATCCACCCGTTATAGTGGCTACCAACAGCAAAGCTTTTGATTAACCTCTTTCAAAAGTTCATAGTGGGGCATGGGCACCATACTGTATTTAGGATTATAGAATTAAAGAATTCCACTTTTTGTATTTATTCCTATGCCTATGTTCCTATGTTGTATGTTATGTGATTAAAGACAGTATGTAGGTATAGTGTGTACATGCCAGGTCTTTGTCATGTAAAAAAAAATAAAAATCATACCAATGAAAAAATAATTTCACAATTTTTAATCTGTTCAGATCTATTGAGAAACAAACTGAAGTCATTTGAGGAGAAAATAAAAACTATAATGCGCTGTTGCATAAATCTTGCCACCCTCTTATATTTGGGCATGCGGATAAAACTTAGCCAATCACATTTAAAACACGTTAGAAAGTAGTCAGTACAGCACTGACGTAATTTACAGTTATTCTTATTAACCCCGTATAGAGTTTAACTGTTCCAGTAGGATTTTCATGACATTTTACAGCAAAAACCATGATCCGTAAACTGCTTACAACACACCAAAGGGATCTCATTCTTGAAAGGTGAAGGGTTCAAAAACTTTTCCAAAGCATTACATGTACTGTGGAAACTGTGAAGACTGTCATCAAGAAGTCGCTCAAATTTGGCACAATGGTGACATTATTTAGAACTGAACGTTCCTGAAAAACTGATTAAAACAAAAAAAGAAAATGGGCCCGGGAGTTGCCGAAAGGCCTATAGTAACATTAAAGGAGCTGTAGGAATTTCTGGCAGGTCCTGGTTCATAGAATGTTAGAGTTAGAAGGGACCTCAAGGGTCATCGTGTCCAACCCCCTTATCAATGCAGGATTCACTAAACCATCTCAGACAGATGTCTGTCCATTCTCTGTTTGAATACTTCCATTGATGGCGAACTCACCACTTCTCGTGGCATACTGTTTGTCATTGATCACCCTCACGGTCAAATAGTATTTTCTAATATCTGTATCTTCTCCCTTTCAATTTTGTTCCATTGCTTCTCGTGTTTCCATGTGCAAATAAGAATAATGATGATACCTCTACCCTGTCAACACACAATTTGCCTAAGGCAACTAGGGATCCCTATTAAAGATCCTAAGGTAAAACATAACTTTTAATTATTTTGCAAAGGAAAAACACATTTAAAATTACAAAACAAATGTGTGTGTGAGTGTTCCACAAAAGTAATTTAGTGACAAAAGTGCGAGTGCATAGAAGTCCAATTTTAATTTCTTTTTGCACTACCTTTATTGGCTCTAGCTGTAGAGTGAATTTTAGTATTACCATTCAAGGTGAAATATCCCTTCACTCCGATCTATAATGTCACTATCCCATACTAATAAAGTACACGTCAATAGATCACTCTATCAATTACTTTATTTTAATAGAGCTTTGGGTCCACTGTTTTTTAATATGTTCTGAAATATATCAGAGTACTATTTTCGCGAACTCTGATCTCTATTAAATCGCATTAAAGCTCATTGGCATTAGTGATATACAGATGATTTGATCACTAAGGAATCATAATCTATTCCACAGTGCAATCTCACAATCAGATCACTGTTGGAGAATCACACATTCAGATTCTCCACTAATATAAACGTATAGGCATATATGATCAAATCTACAATGATCACAAAGTTACATGTTCCTCTGACCACTAGTGCTATGTTATTTTCACACAGCTCAATTCACAGCCAGGAGACTGTATACAAGCGACTTCCTTGTTGCCAGATCATATCAGATCCACAACTATTATGTCATTTAAAATCTATAGAGCACATGCCTTTCCACATGTCTCTTTGATGCAGCCATTTTGCTAAATCACCAACTGGTAGTCATCTACTCTCATAAGGATCATATGTTCTGATCCCTTAGGTCTGATAGCGCTAACCTACTATATTCCAGTTCAAGACTATTGATCGTGTTTTAATTCCACTCATCACACATTGTTATGCTGCTTTAAAATTATGCAGCCATTAGTCTCCCCAACATGTTTCATCTTACGGCTTGCGCAGGGCCGTATTTAGAGTTTCTGCTGCCCTAGGCACTTTTAGTGCTGCCTCCCCCATTGGTGAGTATGACACTATCGGCAGTGACTTTGGCAAGAATCGCTGTTGTGAAAATAGCCTTTTGCAGCAGATCGGGCAGTTTTTTCGCATCTGCCGCGTAACGGATCACTTACAACGGATCACTTACGGCAACACTGTGTTTGGCTTCATTCATTCCCTATGGGATTTGTGGCACTTGCTGTGATCTGGCAAATGTGGTACCATACCTCCCAACTCTTGAAGGGAAAGAGGCATAAAGGTTGCGGCGCACGTAGTGCGCCGTGGCAAATTTTAGGCCACGCCTCTGACCACACCCATTTCACAACTAGTCACACCCATATCCAAGTCCCAACCACACCCATTTAGCACTGCTGATCACAACTGTTTCATATACAATAATTATAACCAAAAAAATATGGCCACACATGATGCTCCATACTGTATAATGACCGCACATGATGCTCCATACTGTATAATGGCCACACATGATGCTCCATACTGTATAATGGCCACACATGATGCTCCATACTGTATAATGGCCACACATGATGCTCCATACTGTATAATGACCGCACATGATGCTCCATACTGTATAATGACCGCACATGATGCTCCATACTGTATAATGACCGCACATGATGCTCCATACTGTATAATGACCGCACATGATGCTCCATACTGTATAATGACCGCACATGATGCTCCATACTGTATAATGACCGCACATGATGTTCCATACTGTATAATGACCGCACATGATGCTCCATACTGTATAATGACCGCACATGATGCTCCATACTGTATAATGACCGCACATGATGCTCCATACTGTATAATGACCGCACATGATGCTCCATACTGTATAATGACCGCACATGATGCTCCATACTGTATAATGACCGCACATGATGCTCCATACTGTATAATGACCGCACATGATGCTCCATACTGTATAATGACCGCACATGATGCTCCATACTGTATAATGACCGCACATGATGCTCCATACTGTATAATGACCGCACATGATGCTCCATACTGTATAATGACCGCACATGATGCTCCATACACTGTATAATGACCGCACATGATGCTCCATACACTGTATAATGACCGCACATGATGCTCCATACACTGTATAATGACCGCACATGATGCTCCATACACTGTATAATGACCGCACATGATGCTCCATACTGTATAATGACCGCACATGATGCTCCATACTGTATAATGACCGCACATGATGCTCCATACTGTATAATGACCGCACATGATGCTCCATACTGTATAATGACCGCACATGATGCTCCATACTGTATAATGACCGCACATGATGCTCCATACTGTATAATGACCCCATATGATGCTCAATAGTGTATATAATGCCCCCCTCCCATCTTGTATGCATGGCTCACCTTCCTCCCATCCCATATGCATGGCTCATATCCCCCCGCGTATGCATGGCTCATAATTCCCCCCCCCCCCCCCCCCGTATGCATGGCTCATATCCCCATATGCATGGCTCATAATTCCCCCCCACCTCCTGTATGCATGGCTCATATCCACCCCCCCCCTCGCCCCCTGTATGCATGGCTCATATCCCCCCCACCTCTTGTATGCATGACTCATATTCCCCCCTATGCATGGCTCATCTCTCCACCCCCCCTCCCCTGTATGCATGGCTCATATCCCCCTATGCATGGCTCATAATTCCCTCCCACCTCCTGTATGCATGGCTCATAATTCCCCCCCCCCCCCTGTATGCATGGCTCATATCCGCCCCCCTGGCTGTATGCATGGCTCATAACCCCCCCCACCTCTTGTATGCATGACTCATATTCCCCCTATGCATGGCTCATCTCTCCCCCCCAAACCCCCCGTATGCATGGCTCATCACTCCCCCCTCATGCATGGCTCATCACTCCCCCCTCCCCCCCCATGCATGGCTCATCACTCCCCCCTCCCCCCCCCCATGCATGGCTCATCACTCCCCCCTCCCCCCCCATGCATGGCTCATCACTCCCCCCTCCCCCCCCATGCATGGCTCATCACTCCCCCCCCCCATGCATGGCTCATCACCCCCCCCCCTCCCCCCCATGCATGGCTCATCACTCCCCCCCCCCCCATGCATGGCTCATCACTCCCCCCTCCATGCATGGCTCATCACTCCACCACCCCCCTCCGCTCCTTCTCCCATGGCACGGGCGGCTTACCGTCCTCCTTCAATCCCCCCTGTCCTCTGTCCCTCATACTCACCTGTCAGCTGTCTCACACCAAGCGGGCGCGCCGACGGCGACATCCCTCCGGCTCTCTGCACAGGCGCAGGCTCGCAGCTCCTTCTTCCTGCGTGAGCGGTCACGTGATACCGCTCTCATTAAGGCTCATGAATATGCACATATTCATGAGCCTTAATGAGCGGTACCACATGACCGCTCACTCAGGACGCGCTACAGAAGCTGAGACCAGGCATCGCTGGAGCAAGGTGAGTATCGTCTTCAAGGAGGGCGGGGAGGCGGCGGTCGGAGGGTGGGTGGGAGGCTGGTCCCGGGGGGGGGGGGCTGGGGGGGCGGGGGCTGGGGCGGTCGGGAGGTGGGGGGAGAAAAAAAAAAAAAAACCTTGCTCAGGTGCCGCCCCCCGCATCGTCCCCGCCCTAGGCACGTGCCCTCGAGTGCCTAGTGGCAAATACGGCCCTGGGCTTGCGGAGTCATCAGGGGTTGAGACTATAATGAGCTGGCAGGTACTGGTTCATAGAATATTAGTTAGAATGGACCTCAAGGGTCATCGTGCCTAACCCCCTGCTCAATGCAGGATTCACTAAACCATCTTAGACAGATGTCTGTCCGGCCTCTGTTTGAGGACTTCCATTGAAGGAGAACTCGCCACCTCTAGTGGCAGCCTGTTCCACTCATTGATCACCCCCACTGTCAAACTGTCAAAAAGTATTTTCTAATATTTAATGTGTATCTTGTCCCTTTCAATTTTGTTCTATTGCTTCTTGTGTTTCCATGTGCAAATGAGAATAATGATGATCCCTCTCCACTGACACCCCTTCAGATATTTGTAGACCGGTATTAAGTCACCTCTTAGACTTTGCAAGCTAAAGATTCCCAGATCCATTACCCATTCCTTGTAGGACATATTTGCAGTCTGCTCACCTTCCTGGTAGCTCTTCCCTGAACTTGCTCCAGTTTTTCTATGTCGTCTTAAAATGTGGAGCCCAGAACTGGACACAGTATTCCAGATGAGGTCTGACCAAGGAGGAGTAGAGGGGGATAGTCACTTCACGTGATGTAGACTCTATGCTTCTCTTAATACATCCTAGAACTGTTTGCCTTTTATGCTGCTGCATCACACTGTTCACTCATGTGCAGTCTGTGGTCTATTAGTATTACCAAGTCTTTTTCGCACATGCTGTTGCTTAATTCTATTCCTACCACTCTATAGATGTAATTTTTGTTTCTCTTGCCCAGATGTAGAATCTTGCATTTCTCCCTGTTAAATACCATTCTACTAGTCGCTGTCCATTGTTCAAGCTTATCTCCATCCTTCTGAATCCTTTCTCTGTCTTCTCTAGTGTTAGGGTACCGTCTCACATAACGATTTACCAACGATCACGACCAGCGATACGACCTGGCCGTGATCGTTGGTAAGTGATTGTGTGGTCGCTGGGGAGCTGTCACACAGTCAGCTCTCCAGCGACCAGCGATGCCGAAGGCCCCGGGTAACCAGGGTAAACATCGGGTTACTAAGCGCAGGGCCGCGCTTAGTAACCCGATGTTTACCGTGGTTACCAGCATAAAAGTAAAAAAAACCAAACACTACATACTCACATTCCGGTGTCTGTCCCCCGGCGTTCTGCTTCTCTCCACTGTGTCTGTGCCAGCCGGAAAGCACAGCGGTGACGTCACCGCTGTGCTCGCTTTCCGGCCGGCGCTCACAGTGCAGAGAAGCAGAACGCCGGGGGACAGACACCGGAATGTAAGTATGTACTGTTTTTTTTTTTTTACTTTTACGCTGGTAACCACGGTAAACATCGGGTTACTAAGCGCGGCCCTGCGCTTACTAACCCGATGTTTACCCTGGTTACAAAAGAACGCATCGCTGGATCGCTGTCACACACAACGATCCAGCGATGACAGCGGGAGATCCAGCGACGAAAGTTCCAAACGAGCTGCTACGACGTACGATTCTCAGCAGGGTCCCTGATCGCTGCTGCGTGTCAGACACAGCGATATCGTATGGATATCGCTGGAACGTCACGGATCGTACCGTCGTAGCGACAAAAGTGCCACTGTGTGACGGTACCCTTAGCTAGAGTGTAATGCATGTGACAACAATCTCCCGTATTCTGCATATGTCTGGCCTGTGTGGTAGGTTGTCAAGATGGAAGACTTTTCTTACAAAGAAAAACATCCAAGGCTGGCTATGTTTTGCCAAAACCTATATCACGGCTGCCAAAAGCATGCGGGAAAATGTGTGCCTATCACTAAAGGAATACCATACCCACAGTGAAGAATGGTGCTGGCAGTATTATGCTTTGTTGCTGTTTTTTGACAACTCAGCCTTCAGTCAAGGTGGAAAGAATATTGAACAGTTTAAAATATCAATTTTGCATCAAAGTCTTATGGTTTATGCTAAAAGTTGAAGAGGAATTTCACCTTTTAGTAAAATGACCCTAAGCGTACGTTCAAATCAACAAAAGAATGGCTTCACAAGAAAAAGTTCAGTTTTGGAATGGCTCAGCAGAGCCCAGACCTGAACAAGATTGGAAATCTAAAATCTATATCCAAGAGATGCTCTCTCAAGCGGAAAGATTTTGAGCACTATTGCAAGGAGAAGTAGGCAAAGATTGACATTTTTGGATGTGATATGCCTACAGACTTCAACTCAAAAAGACTGAATGCTATCATGAATGTAAGGGTACTTCAATAAAGTATTTGTTTAATTCTGTGCACATTTATGCAATCTGATAATTTTAGTTCTTTAATTTTCTTTTCTACCTGAAAAGTTTAGTTTTGTTTCTCAATGGTTTTATACAGATTATGGGTGACACAAAAGGTGGGAAAAGTTCTGATGGGCGTCAGGGTCGGGGTCCGGTGCCTCCTATCTTCATACTATGACGTCCTCTACTTGTCTTCCTTCCGCGGCTCCGGCGCAGGCGTACTTTGTCTGCCCTGTTGAGGGCAGAGCCAAGTACTGCAGTGCGCAGGTGCCGGGAAAGGTCAGAGAGGCCCTGTACGCCTGTGCCGGAGCCGCGGCAGGAAGACAAGAAGAGGACGTCATCATATGAAGATAGGAGGCCTCGGACCCAGACCACGATGCCCATCGGACGGGACCGCCCCTGGGTGAGTATAATATAACCTGTTTTTCTTATCTTTAAGGTTACATCGGGGGTTTATCTACAGCATTACAGAATGCTGTAGATAAGCCCCTGATGCCGGTGGCCTTATCTCATACACGATTTTTGGGTTGACAGATTCCCTTTAAGGGGCAGGACTAGCTAGAGCTCATAGAAATCAAGGACTACATATCAGGAACTTCTCATTGACAGGATAATACGTTTCAGAGCTACAGTAGATAAAACAGCAATTTTATCAAAACTATAGCAACATGCCCAAAGTGCTTCAGCTTATACACAAGCTACGCTATCCACTGAGTACTTCGTCAGAGGTTTGTGGGTAATCTGCGAAAAACAAGATCCCAAAGTGAACTCCCCTTTCGAAGCCATTCACTTCAATTAAGCCAACAAAGTCACTCTTTGGCCTTTATCCTTTATCCTGGGGCATTCATCATCATTTTTGGACCTGCACAAAAAATGTGGTCTGCCCCCCCAAAAAAACCTGGTGAAAGATTGTTTTAAAGGTTTTTCAAAAGTGAATTTAAGAATGTTTAGAATTGGATGTGGATTTTTTTTCTTTTGTGCTTAGCTATGTTGACAGATTGGTTGATTTTTGTTACTGTTTGTTTTTCCTTTACAGGTCTGCTGCTTATAACCTTCTGTGTGCCTTAACATGTACCTTTAACTTAAAGATTGAAGGGCAGTTACTGGAGACTTCGGGTCTTTGCATCCCAGCCAACAATACACTTTTCATTGTCTCCATTAGCAAGACACTGGCAGCTAATGAACCACATCTCACACTAGAATTTTTGGAAGAGTGCATTTCTGGCTTCAGCAAATCTAGTGAGTACCAGTTCAGTGTTAGTAGTAGTTGTACCATTTACTGTTCTCTATGGTAAATTGGAATCATGACCTGTTGTAAAGTTGCTTTAGTTTTCATTTCAGACACGTTGGATAAGAAAATTTCCCACTCTTTTACTACTTCTGCCGATAAGACAATTTTTCACAGTTGACATATCCAAAACCTGAGATATAAAATCTAAAACAATATTATAGAATTCCCCATTACCTGTATATACGGTATTTTCTCTTTCCCCCATGACGGCACCACGGAGAGAGGGGATCTGCCCCACAGGGATAGGAAACCTACAGATAAAAAGGTGGTGCCTCTCTCCCGCATCAGTTGGTTTCCTGTCCCTGATGGGGAACCTACAGTCGATGCAAGAAGACTTACATTGGATCTTCGTGGGATACTGGGGCCGACCTGCCCGATCCAGGCAGCGGTGATTCCCTGCCTCAGCTGGGGTCAGCGGTCCTTGAGGGTGTGCGAGAAGAGGCGGCAGAAGAAGTTGAGGAAGCCCGCCTATCTCGGAGCGTGTTCCAGGTTCTCCATTGTGCGCAACGTCGGGAGGAAATTGTACGCACATGCGGGGCTGCACCCCCCTATGACGGGAGCAGGCCGCAAAGCACTACTGGGAAACCAGTAGTGCACGAGGCCCCAGTGACGAGGATGGCGCGTTGCATTACTGGGAAACCAGTAACCGAGCACGCGGCCGCCTTCGTAGAGAACAGAAGCTGTGGGGGGGAGGTCCCTGAGGGGGACAGCGGATAACTGGGAAGCAGGGCTTTACGTGGAGCTGGGCAGCATGAGTGTCCAGGAGCATCCAGCAGAGCAGCCCCTGCAAGACTAGTCCTGTCAACATGGGCACCAGTGGCAGCGTCAACAGCAGCAAAGGCCACAGCAGAAAAAGCAGACAGGAGAGGTCTCTAACCAGCGACGCAGCTGCAGCAGTTATTCAGGCTCCCAACACAGCAGGGAGAATCCATCTACGGAAATGATTTTCCCTCCAAATCCGGGAAAGAAATGCACTACAAAATCCAAACATAGGATTTGTGCGCTCTGTACAGAGGAGTTACCCACTACATGAGGAAAGAAGCTCTGTGATTCCTGTATAGAGCAGACAATTTGTGAGGAGACCCCAAAAATTTGCCTTGGACCTTAGAGCCTTAATCAAAAGTCAGGTAGAAGACACCTTTAAAGCTCTTCAGGGGTCAGGGACAAAACGGCAAAAACACAGACATAGATCCCCTGAATCTGATTCTAGTGATAGGGAGAGTGAGTTAAGCGATTCAAACAGCTCATTTTCTTCCTCTTCGTCATCTTCAGAAGGGGGTCGCATCTGTTTTCCAGTAAGAGACGGATTGTCTCATTAAAGGGACTCTGTCACCTGAATTTGGCGGGCTCTGTTTACGGTTTGATGGGCGGTGTTTTCTGTTCTTTCATGCACCCCTTCCTTTCCCGCTGGCCGCAATATTGTCTTGAATTTGATTGTTTCCTCCATAGTACACGCGTGCGCAATGCAATCTTGCCTTGCGCATGCGCAGTATGCTTTGTCCAACTGCAGGCAAAGCCAAAAAGCAAAATACTTCCGGGACTTAGTGCGCCGGCGCATGCGCACTAATGCTTTTCGGCTTTGCCTGCAGTTGGACAAAGCATACTGCGCATGCGCAAGGCAAGATTGCATTGCGCACGCGTGTACTATGGAGGAAACAATCAAATTCAAGACAATATTGCGGCCAGTGGGAAAGGAAGGGGTGCATGAAAGAACAGAAAACACCGCCCATCGGACCGTAAACAGAGCGCGCCAAATTCAGGTGACAGAGTCCCTTTAAAGCAGTCAGAACCACCATGGGCCTGGTGGATCCCCGGCCCAAGAAAACTGTTCAGGATCTAATGTTCAGTGGATTAGAACAGAAGAAGCGGAGGGCAGCAGCTTTTCTGTCGGACACATCTGCGGACTCTGTCAGACTAGCGGCCAGGTCAGCCTTTCTCTCACAGCGACGCGAGCCCTATGGCTCAAGTGCTTCATGTTCTGTTCCCTGTGCAGACGAGTTCCTATTAGGACCCACACTAGACGATATCCTGGATAAAGCAGGAGACAAAAAGAAATCTTTTCTTATATTGTCTAGTCAGTCTTATAAACAGCGCTTTCGGAGCAGGAAATGTATCCAGAGAAAGCCCCCTAAAAACCCCAGGGACAAGTGGGAGGATAGAAGGAACAGAGAACTGGGGTTTATGTTCAACAGGCCCATTGACCACAAATAACCCCAATGAAGGTGTCCCCCAGGTGGGAGGGAGGTTAACTTTCTTTCTCCCGGCCTGGGAAAAAATATCCAGCAGTATGTGGATCTTAGACTTAGGCTACTTTCACACTAGCGTTAACTGCAATACGTCGCAAATGCGTAGTTTTGCCGAAAAAAACGCATCCTGCAAAAGTGCTTGCAGGATGCGTTTTTTCAGCATTGACTAACATTAGCGACGTGCGACGGTTGCGCCGTGCTGTGGCGGACCGTCGGGACCAAAAAACGTTACATGTAACGTTTTTTGCTCCCGACGGTCCACTTTTTCCGACCGCGCATGCGCGGCCGGAACTCCGCCCCCACCTCCCCGCACTTCCCCGCACCTCACAATGGGGCAGCGTATGCGCTGGAAAAATGCATCCGCTGCACCCGTTGTGCGGCGGAGACAACACTAGCGTCGGGAACCTCGGCCCGACGCACCGCGACGGGCCGAGCCCGACGCTAGTGTGAAAGAAGCCTTAGTAAAATCAGGCCTAAAACTAAGATTTGATTCACCTCACCCCCCTGGTCTTCATAGTGACCCCTCAGAGATCATCAAAAGAGGAACAATTAGCCTTGCATCAGGAGATTCTGGGTCTGGTAGAGAAGGCCGTTCTTCAAGAAGTCCCTCGCCAGGAAAGAGGCAAAGGCGTTTACTCCTCTCTCTCTTCTTAAGGAGAAAACCAGATGGGACATTCAGGACAATTGTAAACTTGAAGAAGCTGAACACGTTTCTGGAAATGCAGTCCTTCAAAATGGAAACAATAAAATCATCAGTGAAAATGCTTTGTCCTTCCTGTTTCATGACCGTGTTAGGCTTTAAGGATGCATATTATCACGTCCCCATCCACAAAAGACTACTGCAGATTCCTCAGGGTGGCAGTCACAATCTGGGAGGAAATAAAACATCACCAGTCCAGGGCTCTTCCTTTCGGCCTGGCCATCGCCCCAAGGGTATTTACCAAAATAGTGGCAGAAGTAATGCACACTTAGGCTACTTTCACACATCAGGTTTTTGCCATCAGGCACAATCCGGCGAATTTCGAAAAAAAAACGGATCCTTTTTTTTTTTTTTTTTTTTTTTTTTTTTCTCCCACCGGATCCATTTTTTCTCATAGAGTTGTATTAGTGCCTGATGGCCACACGTTTCATCCTTTTTTGCCCGATCCGTCAAAAAATATTTTTCCAGCGGACGGAGAAAGCGTACAAAGGAACATTTTTTCTGTCCGGCGAAAAAACGCACAGCGACAGTTCCAGCAATAAACGGATGAAACGTGAGGTGAAATGAGTGAATCCGGCTATCGATTCCGGTATTTTTCCACTGAGCATGCCCCGTAGCTTCGTTTTCCATTCTGGAGTCTCGCTCTCTTTTTCTCTCTCTCTCTCTCTCTTTCTCTCTTTTTTTTTTTTTTTCTTCTTTCTCCCAAACAGGAAGTCCAAACTCTATGCCCGATAAACAAAAACGGATCCGGCGCACCAGTTTTTCACAATTTGCACCGGATCCGTTTTTTTTTAAATTCGCCGGATTATGCCTGATGCCAAAAAACTGATGTGTGAAAGTAGCCTTAAGGGAACAGGACATACTGATAGTTCCGTACCTATATGATCTAGTAATAGGCAACTCCCCTCATCACTGCAAAGACCACAGAGACGGAGTCATGAAGTAGTTGATCAATCTAGGCTGGCTGCTAAACTTACCCAAATCCCGTATCGTGCCGAGTCAGATTCAAGAGTACTTAGATATAAGTTTTTTTTAAACTCTTTTTATTGAAAATTTCACAAAATGATATAACAGGAATGTGACATTGCAGTATAAAATCAGAATAATCCATCAAATCATCCACAATATCAATGATATAATTATACTTTCAATGACAAAACAAATGAACACAAGAAGTAAAATAGAACATTAAGTATAATGTATTCTCAGCAGCATTGCACCATCAACCAAGAAGTTCTTTATCAAGGTTCTGAGTATGTAACAGTTTAGGTTATAATATTCGAATATTCCTGAGTCCACATAAAGCATCACGTTCACGCACTGAAAAACAGAAATCTCAGGGATTATATCTCGCGGTTGAGGAGATCACAGCACCAGGGGCTAGGTGTGTTAAGGGTGTGTCACACCACCTTTCCCAAATTCTGTGAAATTTCTGGGGACAGCCTCTGTTCCTGTATAATATATTCTCATATGGAATTATATCGTTCACTAATTTTTTTCCACTGATTGATTGAAGGAGACTTTCCCCCATCCACCTCAGCGCTATCGCTTTCCTAGCCATAAACAGAGCCTCTTTGAGAAATATTCTATCATAATGAGTCCAAATTTCTTCATCCACAACACCCAACACACAGCTCTGGATTACGTTCAGCAGGTATCCCAAGTATCCTTTTTAGTGTAAAAATTATATCCTTCCAATATCTTCTTATAATTCTACAATCCCAAATGAGATGCCAAAAATCCGCTCCCTCCTCCCCACATCTGACATTCATCATTTACTCTTCTACCAAATTTATGTAGTCTACTCGTGGTTAAATAGGATTGGTGGAATATATATAATTTAATTTAATTTGTTTGCAGCTGGAGACACCAACATATGCGCTTCCAGTGCTTCATTCCACTGGTCATCAGTTATAGAGGGGATTAAGTGCCTCCATTTACCCTCCACAGCCAATTGGGTAGAAGCAATTTTGGAATTTAACAAAAAGGTATGCAGGGAGGAAATCACACCTGTAGGTCCCTGAGTTGACAATATTCCTATTAGTGAATATCTAAATATTCGCATTCTATTTAGATATAATTCTAGACTCAAACAAACAAGAATGTCGTCTCCCAGAGGGGAAAGTTCGAAATATGATAGATCTGGTATCCCAAATAAGAGACCTTCCTTCTACAACGTTGCAGAAGGCAATGTCTCTTCTGGAATCAATGACAGCTTGTATGTATACCTGCTGTTCAGTGGGCCCAGGCCCATACCAGAGAGCTACAGTGGGGAATATTAGCAGCAGAAGTTCCTCTAGGCGGAAATTTAGAAGGGCGGTTAAACGTTTTGTCAAGGACAATTTGCTCGCTAAAATGGTGGACAAACATAGACAACTTAACCCGAGGCGTTCCCTGGGTATTACCAATATCTCAAATTCTAACTATGGACGCAAGTCCCATGGGGTGGGGAGCTCACCTAAATGATCAGATAGCCTTAGGGGTTTGGACAGAGGAACAGAGATCGGCATCCTTGAACATGAAAGAACTGTTAGCTGTAAAGTTCGGCCTCTTACAGTTTTTAAGCTCCCACGGATCCCACCATGTAAAGGTTTTCTCTGACAAAAGTAGTGTTAGCATATCGAAACCACCAGGGGGGGGTGCCAGATCTCAACCACTAATGGACTTAACAAGGTCCATTCTTCAACTAGCCATGGTCAACTTGGGCTCCTTGTCATCACTGCACATAAAGAATCAGAATACAGATTTTTATTTATTTTTTTTAAGTCAAACTCAGTTGAGACAGGGTGATTGGGAGCTGAATCAGGAAGTGTTCGATCAGATCGCAGAACATTGGGGATGGCTAGAAATAGACATGTTCGCCAACAGTCGGAACCTGAAGGTAGATCCCTTCTGCTCGATAGATCCCTTGGGGAATCGTAAGGTAGATTCCTTCTGCTCGATGAATCCCTTGGGGAATCCAGTTGCTCTATACGCCTTTATGATCCCTTGGAATTACCATCTAGCTTACAGCTTCCCGCCAATAGCCCTGATTCCATCAGTTCTGATGAAAATTCGAGAGGTCAAAGTGAGGGTGATCTTAATAGCCCGTTGTGAATTCTGTTGTGGGTTCTGCTCTTAGGCTCCCTCCGGTGGTTATAAGTGGTAGTGCTGCTGTTTGTCCTTCACAACAGTCATCAGCTGCTTCCACTTTGGACGGGGCTATTTAGTCTGGCTCCTTCCTTTGTGTGCCAGTTGTCCATTGTTTTCTAGGGATCCACATCTCTGCTTGGTTTCTCCTTCTGGATTGTCCAAATCATCAAAGATAAGTCCTGGCTCTGTTTTTGCAGTCCACATGCGGTGGACTTAATAGTTCTGTGAATTGCTATGTTTTTTCTTGTCCAGCTTTGTCTGTGTTAAGATTTACTCAGCCAAGTTGGAAGCTCTAAAGTCACAGAGTTACCCTCCATGCCTTTAGTTAGGTGTGGAGATTTTTGTATTCTCTGTGGTGGATTTTGTAGTATTTTTTTATACTGACCGCACAGTACTCTTTCCTGTCTTTTCTTTCTAGGTAGCGTGGCCTCCTTTGCTAAATTCTGTTTTCAGTCTGCGTTTGTAATTTCCCTCTCCTCTCACAGTCAATATTTGTGGGGGGCTGCCTTTCCTTTGGGAATTTTCTCTGAGGCAAGATAGTATTCCTGTTTCTTTCTTTAGGTGTAATTAGTCCTCCGGTCGTGACGAGGAATCTAGGGAGTGACAGGAACATCCCACGGCTACTTCTAGTTGATGTGTTAAGTTCAGGGTCTGCGGTCAGTATAGAGGCCACCTACTCCAGAGCTCGTCCATGCTGCTCCTAGGCCACCAGTTCATAACAAGCCCCCTTCTGGCTGAGGAGATCATAGTTTTCTTGGCTGAGGATGATGTCCATCTTCAACCTTTGGGTTCTCCCGGATATCCCGAACAGTCTTTTCCAAGGCCCGGTGGCTCGTCTACAGGTTAAAAACTTGCATATCACAGCCTGGAACTTGAAATTTCACTTCTGAGCAGTAGGGGGTTCTCTCCAAATTTAGTCGCCACTTTATTACAAAGTAGGAAGCCTGTAACTACCAAGCTGTATGGGAGAATCTGGAAAAAAAAAAGGCAGTTTCAGGCGCCAAAATAGACTGAGTGTTTCCACTGAAGGCAATCTTGGTTTCTCAAGAAAGGTTTGGAACAGGGACTTGCCACTAGCACTTTGAAAATTCAGGTTGCAGCGCTAGAGGCCCTGTACAATTACGACCTAGCCGGGAACCATTGGGTATGAAGATTTATCAAGGCTTCAAGCAGGTCTAGGCCCATCTCTCCTCAAGCAAACTCCCCCCTGAGACTTGAGCTTAGTGCTTACTGCGCTAAATAAGCCTCCCTTTGAACCCCTGTCAGAAGTCTCGCTAAAAATCGTGTCTGTTAAAACCTCACTACTGGGTAGCTCTAACATCAGTGCAGAGAGTTAGCGATATCCATGCTTTGTCGGCATACCCACCTTTCACACAAGTATTAGAAGATAGAGTTGTTCTTAAAACTGACCCGGTCTATCCTCCAAAAGTGGCATCACGATTTCACAGGTCTCAGGAGATATCCCTCCCTTCCTTTTGCCCCAATTCCAAAAATAAAGGAGAGGAAGACTTGCATACATTAGATATCAGGAGATGCCTAATCCATTATCTGGCAGCCACACAGAGTGTAGGCCGGATAGGTCTCTTTGTGTGCTTCCAGGGTCCTCGGAAGGGGCAGAAAGCATCCAAAAGTACTCTTGCAAGGTGGATAAAAGGCGCTATCACCCTGTCATACTCCGCGCATGGGGCAGCCATTCCAGAGACAGTAAAGGCCGACTAAACAAGATCGGTGGCGACTTCCTGGGCAGAGAGAGCCGGTGCCTAGATAGAACAGATATGTAGAGCCGCTACTTGGTCTTCCCCCTCTACAATCTATAATCATTATCGGCTAGACCTATCCTCCTATTCGGACCTTACCTTTGGGAGAAGGGTTCTGGAAACTGTAGTCCCTCCCTAATGTACAATCTCTGCAATTCTCTCCGTGGTGCCGTCATGGGGGAAAGAGATAACCATAGTTATTTACCGTTAACTGTGTTTTTCTGAGCCCATGATGGCACCCGTACATTCCCTCCCTTCACGTGTGGGTGTGCACACTTAATTTAGTATGGTTGTTTTATCTCCATTAGCTCATAGTAATGAATATTATTTTTTGTTCATTTTGTTCATCTGAAGTTCCGTTAAAGCTCTTTAAACAACTGATGAGGGAGACAGGTGCCGCCTTTTTATCTGTAGGTGTCTTGTCCCTGTGGGGCAGATCCCCTCTCTCTGTGGTGTAGTCATTGGCTCAGAGAAACACAGTTAACGGTAAATAACTGTGGTTTTCTGTAGGTAGACACCTACTGCCCAGGGAAATATGGTGAAGGAGATGCATCGCTCTAGAACTGGGGTGTCTTCGTTCTCTGGATTGTATAGGTTCCCAAAGACCACCATATATGAATAAAGTGATATGTCCTTTATGAGCTTTAGTCTCCAACTTTATGCAAAAAACCTAATAAAGGGGAAGAAATAGCCAACCATAAAGTTCATAAATACTTTGGAGAATGGGTGCAAGAAAAATATAATGTCTTTATTAAATATCAAGATTGGTAAAAAGTGGATATACAGTGGAAAAAATGGGGGTACAGATCCAAGCAGAGGAGACCAATGCATATGAAGTACCGTAATTGTATATTGTCATGCACGAAAAGAAAATACCATAAAAATGTAAGTACGCCATATATAAATGAATACTAGGGACCACTGATCATAACACTTGTTTGTATATAGATAGATCATGTGCTGTAAGGTAACTGTGTCATATAGTTAGATAAAAGTCTGTTTGTGGTAACACATATAAGGTGACATACAGAAAATTAAATTAGAACAAAATTAAGTAATATTAAATACATACTGCTGGTGTGGTCTTAGGCTACTTTCACACATCAGGTTTTTGGTTTCAGGCTAAATCTGGCAAATTTGCAAAAAACGGATCCAGCGTAAATTGTGAAAAACTGATGCATTGGATCCGTTTTTTAGCTTGATCCGGCTCTCTTTACTGTGCATGGATTTTTGACTTGAGAGAGAGACTCATCAGTGAGGGTGCCACCTAAGTAGGGTTTTATCTTCGGTCCGTACTATTCATCTATGTATGACATCCCATTTTTCTGGTATTTTTTTCACTATGTATGACTTTATACAGTGCTAGATGGTGGCCCGAGTCTAACCCATCGAGTATTCTAGAATATGTATGCGTAGTGTATAGCACAGCCCACGTAGTATATTGCGCAGCCCACGCAGTACATTGCGCAGCCCACGCAGTACATTGCGCAGCCCACGCAGTACATTGCGCAGCCCACGCAGTACATTGCGCAGCCCACGCAGTACATTGCGCAGCCCACGCAGTACATTGCTCAGCCCACGTTGTATATTGCGCAGCCCACGTTGTATATTGTATATTGCGCAGCCCACATTGTATATTGTATATTGCGCAGGCCACATTGTATATTGTATATTGCGCAGCCCACGTTGTATATTGCGCAGCCCACGTTGTATATTGCGCAGCCCACGTTGTATATTGCACAGCCCACGTATATAGCAATGTGGGCATGATATCCCTGTTTAAAAAAAAAAAAAAAAGGAATTAAAATAAAAAATAGTTATGTACTCACCTTCCGTTGGTGCCTGGATCCAGGAAGCGGTTACCGACGCTTGGGATCCACCGAAGCTCCGCCGAGCCGCTCGCGCCGGCCGCCATTTTCCGTTCCCAGGATGCATTGCGAAATTACTCAGATGACTTGGCGATCTCGCGAGACCGCTAAGTCTTCTGGGTAATTTCGCAATGCATCGCCGGGAACGGAAGATGGCGGCCGCGGGCTACGGAGGGTGAGTATAGCAGGTTTTTTTTTTTTTTATTATTTTTAACATTACATTTTTTTACTATTGATGCCGCATAGGCAGCTTCAATAGATAAAAATTGGGGACACAGGGTTAATAGCAGCGGTTACGGAGTGCGTGCGGCATAACGCGGTCCGTTACCGCCGGCATTAACCCTGTGTGAGCGGTGACCAGAGGGGAGTATGCGGGCGCCGGGCACTGAGTGCGGGGAGTGAGGAGCGGCCATTTTCTTCCGGACTGTGCGTGTCGCTGATTGGTCGTGGCAATGGTCGTGGGCGTTTTGCCACGACCAATCAGCGACTTGGATTCCATGACAGACAGAGGCCGCGACCAATGATTATCCGGGACAGACATACAGACAGAAAGACGGAAGTACCCCTTTGACAATTATATAGTAGATAATTACTACATATGCATTGTTCTCCCCTGCTTTGAGCTGTGCCCCCATTTTTTTTTTTTTTTTTTTATATCGACTTTTTACCATTCTTGATATTTGATACATAATTTTTGTTACCCATTCTCCATTGTACAGGTCCTTCTCAAAAAATTAGCATATAGTGTTAAATTTCATTATTTACCATAATGTAATGATTACAATTAAACTTTCATATATTATAGATTCATTATCCACCAACTGAAATTTGTCAGGTCTTTTATTGTTTTAATACTGATGATTTTGGCATACAACTCCTGATAACCCAAAAAACCTGTCTCAATAAATTAGCATATCAAGAAAAGGTTCTCTAAACGACCTATTACCCTAATCTTCTGAATCAACTAATTAACTCTAAACACATGCAAAAGATACCTGAGGCTTTTAAAAACTCCCTGCCTGGTTCATTACTCAAAACCCCCATCATGGGTAAGACTAGCGACCTGACAGATGTCAAGAAGGCCATCATTGACACCCTCAAGCAAGAGGGTAAGACCCAGAAAGAAATTTCTCAACAAATAGGCTGTTCCCAGAGTGCTGTATCAAGGCACCTCAATGGTAAGTCTGTTGGAAGGCAAAAATGTGGCCGAAAACGCTGTACAACGAGAAGAGGTGACCGGACCCTGAGGAAGATTGTGGAGAAGGACCGATTCCAGACCTTGGGGAACCTGAGGAAGCAGTGGACAGAGTCTGGTGTGGAAACATCCAGAGCCACCGTGCACAGGCGTGTGCAGGAAATGGGCTACAGGTGCCGCATTCCCCAGGTAAAGCCACTTTTGAACCATAAACAGCGGCAGAAGCGCCTGACCTGGGCTACAGAGAAGCAGCACTGGACTGTTGCTAAGTGGTCCCAAGTACTTTTTTCTGATGAAAGCAAATTTTGCATGTCATTCGGAAATCAAGGTGCCAGAGTCTGGAGGAAGACTGGGGAGAAGGAAATGCCAAAATGCCTGAAGTCCAGTGTCAAGTACCCACAGTCAGTGATGGTGTGGGGTGCCATGTCAGCTGCTGGTGTTGGTCCACTGTGTTTCATCAAGGGCAGGGTCAATGCAGCTAGCTATCAGGAGATTTTGGAGCACTTCATGCTTCCATCGGCTGAAATGCTTTATGGAGATGAAGATTTCATTTTTCAGCACGACCTGGCACCTGCTCACAGTGCCAAAACCACTGGTAAATGGTTTACTGACCATGGTATTACTGTGCTCAATTGGCCTGCCAACTCTCCTGACCTGAACCCCATAGAGAATCTGTGGGATATTGTGAAGAGAAAGTTGAGAGACGCAAGACCCAACACTCTGGATGAGCTTAAGGCCGCTATTGAAGCATCCTGGGCCTCCATAACATCTCAGCAGTGTCACAGGCTGATTGCCTCCATGCCACGCCGCATTGAAGCAGTCATTTCTGCCAAAGGATTCCCGACCAAGTATTGAGTGCATAACTGAACATTATTATTTGATGGTTTTTTTGTTTGTTATTAAAAAACACTTTTATTTGATTGGACGGGTGAAATATGCTAATTTATTGAGACAGGTTTTTTGGGTTATCAGGAGTTGTATGCCAAAATCATCAGTATTAAAACAATAAAAGACCTGACAAATTTCAGTTGGTGGATAATGAATCTATAATATATGAAAGTTTAATTGTAATCATTACATTATGGTAAATAATGAAATTTAACACTATATGCTAATTTTTTGAGAAGGACCTGTATTTATGAACTTTATGGTTGGCTTTCTTTCCTTCTATTTATGGGCTTTGTTTCTTACTGGTTTGTGTATTTGGCAGCACACAGTCCAGCTCTCTTTATACTTGACGTTAAATGATTTTCAACATTACACCTTTTATATAGAATTCTATAATGAAGGAGCCCACTAATTCACTGAAGTATAACGTTTGTTTTATTTGATCCAACTGTATACAGTAGCATGAGTATTATAATGTTTTATCTCTTGATGTTTTCTGTATATAGATGATATAATGCTAGTTACAAACTTATATGTATTCCAGGTATTGAACTAAAACATTTGTGTCTGGAGTACATGACCCCTTGGTTACTAAATCTTGTTCGCTTCTGTAAACTCACTGATGATGCAAAGCGACAACGTGTCAGTGCAATCTTGGACAAGTTGATTACTATGACAATAAATGAGAAGCAAATGTATCCTTCTATACAAGCAAAAATTTGGGGCAGTCTGGGACAGGTAAGCAAACAGCAGGTACTAATGAAGTGTCACCTACATTGAAGAGGTATTCCCAATTGTGGTATATGCGATTGCTTGTTCCATTAACTCCCAAAGAAGCAAACAGAGAGTGGCACTCATGCAGCCATTCTCAACTAGATGTGGTAACCATCTCACCAGGTGGATCTGGAGACCCCTATTATCCAAAGATGGCTACCAAGTCTTTAACTCATTTTTGGTGTATCATGTTATTGGCAATGCTGTTTGCATCTCCACTCCAAAGGATACAATTTAACATTTTATTTCTCTTTCAAATTAATGTGCAGACAGAGTTTAAATGTCCTTTTTATTTATTTTTTGCCACTATTTTTTAGTCTCTGTTTTTCTTTGGTGTCCTAACTGATCTTGTCTTATTATGGGGGGTCTATCAGTTTGTTTGTTTTTGACAGCAAGAATAGTGCTACAAGCTATGGAACCTCAAAAGAAAAAGAATATACAGCTCTGGCAAAAATTAAGAGACCACTGCACAGTTATAAAATTCAGCTTCTCTACATGTCTGACAGCCAGTCCATTCCAGTGTCAGTTGAATTCCCAACCAGAGTACACCTCATTCTACTTAATGTGCTTCTGATTAGGTGATCACCTGAACCAAATCTTATTTAAGGAAGGAAAGTATAAAAAACCCTGCTGTGGTGTTCACAAGCCTCTTGCAATAGGACAAGCTGGATGGCAAAACAAGTGCTAGTAATAACCCAAAAGTATTCGGAATGAAAAAATAACTTTTAACCGTGCCACAGGAGTTGAAAAGAAAAGTCTTGAGTGAGAAAAAGAAGGCCTCAATTCTGGCTTTACTAGCAGGGGGACACCGTGAGCGTCATGTTGTCTCTATCCTTAAAATTTCTAAGAGAGCATTCCATTACAACAAGGTCAAGCAGCAGACATTGGGGACAACGAAGCAACAGACTGGCAGAAGGTGAAAACGACTCTCCACTGACTGGGATGACCGTCGTCTTATTCGAATTTCACTCAGCAACCGCAGGAAGACATCAAGTGCTGAGTGACATTCGAATGCTGAGGTGAAGTGCATGGCAAGAACAGTTTGTAGCAGGCTCCTAGAGGCAGGACTCAAGTCATGTAAAGCTAGAAAAAAGTCTTTCATCAATGAGATGCAAAGAAGAGCCAGGCTGAAGTTTGCCAAAGACCATAAGGATTGGACCATAGAGGACTGGAGTAAGGTAATCAACTCTGATTAGTCTAATTTTCATCTTTGCCCAACACCTGGTTGTCTAATGGTTATTCGGAGATGTGGAGAGGCGCGCAAGCCACAGTTTCTTGCATTGTCTTGCACCCACTGTGAAATTTGAAGGATCTGTGATGATCTGGGGATGCTTCAGCACAGCTGGAATTGGGCAGGTTGTTCTTTGCGAAGGACGTATGAATCAAGCCGCATAGAAGGTTATCCTGGAAAAAGTTGATTCCTTCTGCTCAAGCAATGTTCCCCAACTCTGAGGACTGGTTTTTCCAGCAGGACGATGCGCCATGCCACACAGCTAGATCAATCAAGGTGTAGATGAAGGACCACCACATGAAATCCCTGTTATGCCCAGCCCAATCTACAAACCTGAACCCCATTGAAAACCTCTGGAATGTAATCAAGAGGAAGATGGATAGTCACAAGCCATCAAATAAAGAAGTACTGCTTAAATTTTTGTACCAGGAGTGGCATAAGGTCACCCAAAAGCAGTGTGAAAGACTGATGGAAAGCATGACAAGATGCACGAAATCTGTGATTAAAAATCATGGTTATTCCACAAAATATTGATTTCTGAACTCTTCCGGAGTTAAATAAAACATTAGTATTGTTGTTTCTAAATGACTATGAACTTATTTTCTTGCATTATTTGAGGACTGCAAGCAATGCATTTTTTTTGTTATTTTGACCATTTCTAATTTTCAGAAAATAAATACAAAATGTATTGCTTGGAACTTTGAAGACATGTCGTCAGTAGTTTATAGAATAAAAGAACAATTTCCATTTTACTTAAAAATATACCTATAAAGAGAAAAATCAGACAAACTGAAAATTTTGCAGTGGTCTCTTAATTTTTGCCAGAGCTGTTTACCAATGTGAACAAAGCCTTAAATATAAAACAAAAAAAACCTGTAGCTTCTCCATTTTTCCTGATCTAGGGCTGAGTGAGGGCTTAGGCTAGGTTCACATTGCGTTAGGGCAATCCTTTTGGCGCATACGCTAGCGGATTGCGCTAGCGCAATGTCCCAAAAGGGATCGCAAGCAGCGTTCGAGGTCCGTTCGAAAATAACGGGACATCGCTAGCGCATGCCAAAAATGGCATGCGTCAGCGATGCGTTGGCGACCCGTTAGTACATTGCGGTCAATGGGTGCGCTAACGCAGGGGTCCCCAACTCCAGTCCTCAAGGCCCACCAACAGGTCATGTTTTCAGGATTTCCTTAGTCTTGCCCAGGTGATAATTGCATCACCTGTGCAATACAAAGGAAATCCTGAAAACATGATCTGTTGGTGGGCCTTGAGGACTGGAGTTGGGGAACACTGTGCTAACGGACCCGTTACATAGCGTTAATTGCGACAATTGCGCCATGTAACGGAGTCCGCTAGCGGACACCCATTAACGCAATGTGAACCTAGCCTTATTCTTTGCGCGCTGAGCTGAAGGTTTTATTGATGCTATTTTGGTGTAGATGCGATCTTTTGATTGCCCGTTATTGCATTTTATTGCAATGTAGTGGCGACCCAAAAAAAAGTAATTCTGAGTTTTTTAATTTTTTTCTCATTATGCTTTTTAGTGATCGGATTAATTCTTTTTACATATTGATAAATCGGGCGATTCTGAACACGCAATACCAAATGTGTAGATTTGATTTTTTTTGTTTTATTTTGAATGGGACGAAAATGGTGTGATTTGAGCTTTAATATTTTTTTATATTTTTTAAAACTTTTTTTTTTTTTTTTTACTTTTTGCATGCTTCAATAGTCTCCATGGGAGACTAGGAGCTGCACTACTTCGATCGCCTCTGCTATGCACAGGCGATGATCAGATGTGTATAGCAGAAATGCTCCCTTTCTATGAGCGCTGACCACCGGCAATCTGGCTTTGACAACTGTCAACCATCGGTGACCCATGATCATGTGACGGGGTGACCGATGGTCGGAATTAGTGACGCGCTTCTGGTAAGTGCAAATTAAATGCAGCTGTCAGAAATGACTAAATGACTGCGGCATTTAACTAGTTAACAGCTGCAGGTGGATCGCGATTCCATCCGTGGCTGTTGAGGGCACATGTCAGCTGTATATATCAGCTGACATGTGCCCAGAAAGGTGCTGGCTCAGCACCGAAGCCCGCACCAAACGGCTATGACTCTAGAGGGCACTGAGACTGACAGAACAAATCTCCTTTTCACATTTTATTATAAAGGAGTAAGATCCCATCAATGATGCCTCAATGCTACAATTGGTTTTATAACATATATATATATATATATATATATATATATATATATACAGGTCCTTCTCAAAAAATTAGCATAACGTGTTAAATTTCATTATTTACCATAATGTAATGATTACAATTAAACTTTCATATATTATAGATTCATTATCCACCAACTGAAATTTGTCAGGTCTTTTATTGTTTTAATACTGATGATTTTGGCATACAACTCCTGATAACCCAAAAAACCTGTCTCAATAAATTAGCATATCAAGAAAAGGTTCTCTAAACGACCTATTACCCTAATCTTCTGAATCAACTAATTAACTCTAAACACATGCAAAAGATACCTGAGGCTTTTAAAAACTCCCTGCCTGGTTCATTACTCAAAACCCCCATCATGGGTAAGACTAGCGACCTGACAGATGTCAAGAAGGCCATCATTGACACACTCAAGCAAGAGGGTAAGACCCAGAAAGAAATTTCTCAACAAATAGGCTGTTCCCAGAGTGCTGTATCAAGGCACCTCAATGGTAAGTCTGTTGGAAGGAAACAATGTGGCCGAAAACGCTGTACAACGAGAAGAGGTGACCGGACCCTGAGGAAGATTGTGGAGAAGGACCGATTCCAGACCTTGGGGAACCTGAGGAAGCAGTGGACTGAGTCTGGTGTGGAAACATCCAGAGCCACCGTGCACAGGCGTGTGCAGGAAATGGGCTACAGGTGCCGCATTCCCCAGGTAAAGCCACTTTTGAACCATAAACAGCGGCAGAAGCGCCTGACCTGGGCTACAGAGAAGCAGCACTGGACTGTTGCTAAGTGGTCCCAAGTACTTTTTTCTGATGAAAGCAAATTTTGCATGTCATTCGGAAATCAAGGTGCCAGAGTCTGGAGGAAGACTGGGGAGAAGGAAATGCCAAAATGCCTGAAGTCCAGTGTCAAGTACCCACAGTCAGTGATGGTGTGGGGTGCCATGTCAGCTGCTGGTGTTGGTCCACTGTGTTTCATCAAGGGCAGGGTCAATGCAGCTAGCTATCAGGAGAATTTGGAGCACTTCATGCTTCCATCGGCTGAAATGCTTTATGGAGATGAAGATTTCATTTTTCAGCACGACCTGGCACCTGCTCACAGTGCCAAAACCACTGGTAAATGGTTTACTGACCATGGTATTACTGTGCTCAATTGGCCTGCCAACTCTCCTGACCTGAACCCCATAGAGAATCTGTGGGATATTGTGAAGAGAAAGTTGAGAGACGCAAGACCCAACACTCTGGATGAGCTTAAGGCCGCTATTGAAGCATCCTGGGCCTCCATAACATCTCAGCAGTGTCACAGGCTGATTGCCTCCATGCCACGCCGCATTGAAGCAGTCATTTCTGCCAAAGGATTCCCGACCAAGTATTGAGTGCATAACTGAACATTATTATTTGATGGTTTTTTTGTTTGTTATTAAAAAACACTTTTATTTGATTGGACGGGTGAAATATGCTAATTTATTGAGACAGGTTTTTTGGGTTATCAGGAGTTGTATGCCAAAATCATCAGTATTAAAACAATAAAAGACCTGACAAATTTCAGTTGGTGGATAATGAATCTATAATATATGAAAGTTTAATTGTAATCATTACATTATGGTAAATAATGAAATTTAACACTATATGCTAATTTTTTGAGAAGGACCTGTATATATATCAGGTCTTTTAACCTCAGTATGATGAACAGTAGATATAAAATACCTGTATATATTGCGTTGAGAAATGCCATAGACATACTGGGGTGGACATGCAAGCTTAAAGCCTTAAATATGTTGTTTTTTAATGGCTGCATGTGGTTTAGATGTTAGTCTATGTCATTGTGATAAGGAGTTGATTATGGACATCTATATGGTGATTACATGTGTTTCTCACTATGAAGTTCAGTAAGTGGTGATAAGATTGTTCCAAATACATTTAGACTATTTAAGCATTAATATTAATTTCAGGTAAGATACTGAATGTTAAGAATTGGATGAGGTCTATTCTGCTTGTTTTTTGCACGTACCTCATTAGCACATAGAGAAGCATTGGTGGCAGCAAAGATCTCATAGTTTAGCGTTGAACTTCAACTTTATCAACTTTATAACATTTTAGAAGTATAATTTTTCTTTTTTTTTTTAATTAGATCACAGATCTTCTTGATGTCGTTCTTGACAGCTTCATTAAAACCAGTGCAACGGGTGGGCTGGGATCCATTAAAGCTGAAGTCATGGCAGATACAGCAGTTGCTTTAGCATCTGGCAATGTCAAACTGGTTTCAAGCAAGGTTTGTCTATAACTTTGGTCTCTAAGACAGGTATATTAGTGCATTTATTCATAAAATAACAATCATTTTTCAATTCCAGGTCATTGGAAGGATGTGTAAAATAATAGACAAGACCTGCCTTTCTCCTACCCCTACTCTGGAGCAGCATCTTATGTGGGATGATATTGCCATACTTGCCCGATACATGCTTATGCTGTCCTTTAACAACTCGTTGGATGTGGCTGCCCATCTTCCCTACCTCTTTCATGTTGTCACTTTATTGGTTGCAACAGGTCCTCTTTCTCTTCGAGCTTCCACCCATGGACTTGTAATCAATATCATTCACTCTTTGTGCACCTGCTCACAGCTACATTTTAGTGGTATGTACCTTTTATTATTGCTATTGCAATAGGTAATATCTGCATATAAGTTTATCATAAAAGATTATCTAAATGAATGCTCAAGTGACTAAGGCTATGCTGTAATATTGGGCAAAGCCATTGCAAAATATACAGCGCCTGATGAACAATGAGGAAGACTTACAGCTTGACTTGGCACCATGGTCCTTTTTATCACCTGATCAGCAGTTGATTCCAATGAATCTGATTGATGGCCTCATGAAAGGATAGCATACAAAAAAAGAGCATTGGTGATGCTGGGGAAAACTAGATTGCTTGACATTACTGGGTTTTAACCAATGACTACATCTACATTGCTTTTTGGGCTTCCTCAGAGTTCTCTCATTTTTCTCCCACACTTCAAAGTCATACTGATAGGGAACTTAGATTGTGAGCCCCTCTGGAGACTGTCATTAAAGAGTATGTCCGGGACTTAAAAAAAATAAAAGGCATGCAGTTGCTAACAAAGGCAACTACCTGTCTGTTGTACCGGCTCCGGTCATTGACCGCTCCTGCCAGAGATTTAGCTTCTTCCTGTGAACAGAGCAGCAGTTTCTCTTCCTTTTGTCAGGGCGGGACTAGTGTCATTCTGATTGACAGCCGGCTCTCCGCTGCCTGATTGAGGGAAGGTGAATGAGGTTGATGAATCCACACCTGAAATTTTCAGTAATTTTCTGTTTGCTTCACAATCAAAAGGAAAACCGTATGATGACAGCTGTAGGCATGTTCTTCACGTGAACTGATGCAAACCCTCAAAAAAACTTGAAATTCCAGGTTTTGAGGCAGCAAAACATGAAAGAATGCCAAGTGAGATAATTACTTTCCCAATCCACTGTAGCTCATCAATACTGAAGTCCCAGAAAACTCCTTTCATATCTGTATGTAGATTAAAATTGGGTTGGCAGTGCTGAAAAATGTCTCTTCATGTATTCTGTGCCACCAACCTATTTCTTTTTTTTTTTCAGAGGAGACAAAACAAGTCCTGCGGCTTAGTCTGACCGAATTCTCTCTGCCCAAATTCTATCTGCTGTTTGGGATAAGCAAAGTCAAGTCTGCAGCAGTAATAGCGTTTCGATCCAGTTATCGGGACCGCTCTTTCTCACCTGGCTCGTATGAGAGGGAGACGTTTGCTCTGACGTCTTTGGAAACGGTGACAGAAGCACTTTTAGAAATCATGGAGGTATGACAGTCATATTATGTTTTCAGTGGAATCGTTCTTTTAAATGTCAGAAAGTAGTGAGTTCTTGATTTTATTAAAGGGCTTACCCAGCATTCGCAAATAACCTGCTTTTTCTTCCATAAACTGCACCACACTTGTCTGTGGAAGGTTTCTGATATCGTAGATATGTTCCAGTCTCGGATTTTATCATTTGTAATATCAATGAGCGCATTGCTGTTTCTGGGAAAATGCAAGCCAAATTCTGTAATGCTGTATTTTGGATCTCCAAATGCATTACCTTTATAGTGCATTTGGTTAAGGCGAATTTAAGATCAGAATAACCAGTTTAGTTATCTTGTTAGCAATTTTTATATGCTGTGTATAACATTTTATTTTGTAGGCCTGCATGCGAGATATCCCAAATTGCAAGTGGCTGGACCAGTGGACTGAGCTTGCTCAAAAGTATGTTTTTGTTGTGTTTTGGTGTGTGCGTGCGTATATGTATGTGTGTGTGTATATGTGTGTATGTATATATATATATATATATATATATATATATATATATATATATATATATATATATATATATATATAATTTTTGACTCAGTCTCTCATATTTTCATATTTCCTCACAATGATCTCTCTGTGTAGGTTTGCATTCCAGTACAATCCATCACTTCAGCCTCGAGCCCTTGTCGTCTTCGGGTGCATCAGCAAACGTGTTTCTCATGGACAAATCAAACAGATCATTCGCATCCTGAGCAAAGTGAGTAATCTAAATTTGCAATAGGATTTAATGCAGAAGAAACAGATAATGTCACATCCTGTTTGTCTACTGCTTGGTACAGACTCATAAGTAGGCTGTGTCCTATACCTTCACCACAGCTCCCCTGTGTATATGCACTTCTCATTACAGGCATGTTACAAAATAGAATTATTGAAATCAATAGAGCATGCAGAATTATATTAACTGATAATTATTAGTTTGCCTACTACTAATCACTTCCTCCTAGAATACTGTTATTGCTTTTCCTGACCAAAGTCATGGAATAGAGCTATATTGTATAACTCTTCCAGTGAATACATTCTGTAATTCGGTTTTATGTCTAAATATTAGTGTATTTTCTGTGCATATTATATATAATATTATAATAATATAATATTCTGCTATAGGAGTCAGTGACTCAGCATCTGACTTGCTTTCTATTGCCCATGTGGCTGCTGAAAAGTATCTCTATAAATGCTGTTATGAGCTGAGACAGGATGGCTGCCCACATACAGTAGAATAAAAATAGTTTGGGTTGGGATTTTTTTATGCTAGTTTTTAATTCTTTCTGTTATATCACCTTACTGATCTTCTGTGCAGTACTGCAAAAGTTTTAGGCACGTGTAGGAAAAAAAGCTGCAAAATATGAATGCTTTCAAAAATAGAAGTGTTAATAGTTTATTATTACTACCGGTAATTCACAAAGTGCTGATGTCTTTCATCTGTTACACTGTTTCCTTAGCAAACTTCTGCGTCTATGGTCTTCAGCATTGTCCATTTCTTGGTGCTTCTTAAAAAGGTCTTCAATAGCACATCTTAAAGACCCAGTCTTTCTTTAACCCCTTACCGACCTCAGCCGTACTATTACTACGGAGGTCCCCCGCTTTGATGTGGGCTCCGGCGCTGAACCCACCTGAAAGCCGGGACATGTCAGCTGTTTTGAACAGCTGACATGTGCCTGTAATAGCGGCGGGTGAAATCACGATTCACCCGCCGCTATTAACTAGTCAAATGCTGACAGCGGCATTTAACTGGCCATCGGGCCGGGAATGAGCGCATCGCCGACCCCCTTCACATGATCGGGGGTCAGCGATGCGTAGGCAATAGCAACCAGAGGTCTCCTTGAGACCTCTATGGTTGCTGATGCCGGCTTGCTGTGAGCGCCACCCTGTGGTCGGCGCTCATAGCAAGCCTGTAATTGAGCTACATAGGAGCGATCTGATGATCACTGCTATGTAGCAGAGCCAATCAGGCTATGCCAGCTTCTAGCCTCACATGTTTGGTGTCTATGAACTCGTAATGACCTGGAGAATCAAAATGGCAGGTCAGTTTTAGCATTTAGTGAACCAAACAAAAAACAAGTGTGGGATTGCACTTTTTTTTGCAATTTCACTGCACTTGGAATTTTTTCCCTGTTTTTTAGTACACAACATGATAAAAACAATGATGTAGTTGAAAAGTGCAACTTGACCCGCAAAAAACAAGCCCTCACATGGCCATATTGACGGAAAAATAAAAAAGTTATGGCTCTGGGAAGGAGGGGAGCAAAAAACGAGAACGCAAAAACGGAAAAGGGCAAGGTCATGAAGGGGTTAATATCTGTACTTGGCTGAGACCTTGCTGATTAAGTATAACTACTTTGTGTCTTGTTGCTGTGCTCAGACTTGCCATCATGTATGACCTATGACACAAAACAGTCTTTCACAACCTCCCATTTGTAGCAGAGTTTTGCTGTTCCTCACCCAGTTTAAAGCCTCCAACACAGCTGTTTCTGTTTTAGTTAATGATTGCATTTAATTGGTTATTTAGGGTATGTTTCCACGGTAAGTAAACGCTGCTTGTTTGACGCTGCAGCGTCAAACAAGCAGCGTCCAGATGTTCCAGCATAGTGGAGGGGATTTAATGAAATCCCGTCTCCACTATGCGTGGAAACCCGCACGCGGCGGCCCTGCGACTCCGGACATGCTGCGCGTCTTTTCAGATCGCAGCATGTCCGTACACCTTGCGGGGACGCAAGGCATATCACAGGGCCCTATGGCGAGGGGTGCGATGATCCCGGATGTGTACTGTACACATCCGGCACCATCGCGTCCCAGGAAGGGGGCGGGGCTCAGCGCCGAGCGGCTTCTCCGCTGCGGCGATACCGCCGCCCCTCCGGACCGTGGAGCCATACCCTTACACACATGATGATACTACAAAATCCCTGACCTTGTGCAAGTGTACCTAAAAGAATTGATGCTGCTTTGAAGGCAAACGATGGCCATCCCAACTATTGATTTAGCTTAGATTTCTCTTTTGTTCACTTTGCATTTTAATTGATAAAAATTTGCAATATGTTTTCCACACCTGCCTACAACTTTTGCACAGTTCTATATACATTTGTCATGAATACTTGTAACTTAGTGCTCAATAATAGATACATACATCATGATAATCACCTGGCTCGGTTATCGTGTGATCAACTGCAGGAGCCTGGTTATGTACATGGCCAGGATGTTCCTGAAATTGCTAGTATAAGTGAGAAAACAGCCATTTTACCCCCTCATTTGCCATTGTCAAAGTGTCTACCGCATCCGAGGGGATTTATTTAGGGAAAATGCTCCCCCTGTGGCGGAATCACGGGGTACCGATGTCTGTCAGTGGGATACTTTATTGTGCTATGTAAGTTATGCAGTGTATTGTATAAGCAATCAAAGCATCACAATAGTATTTAAAAAGTAAAGTTTTTATTTGATAAAAAGAAATTATATTTGTTTTAGGGACTGGAAAGCTGCTTAAAAGGTCCTGATAATTACAATAGCCAAGTTTTAATAGAAGCCACTGTGATAGCACTAACCAAACTACAGCCGCTTCTTAACAAGGTAAGAGGTGTCCTAACAGGACGACTGTAGTATGAGCTGTATAGGAGTAATATTTATCTCCGGTCATGTCTACTGTTCCGGATTACTGGATTACTCTCCGCATCTGACCAGCACTACTGAAAGTAAACATTTATGGCCTTTTTATACCGCAGTGTTCATTCTTGTATTGGGATCCTCACAGAACATTTGGGCAGCGCTCGATTTCCATATGCAGGTGTGAGCATACCTGTAGAGCAGGGGAGAGGGACCTTTTTCCTGCCAATGGCCATTTGCATATTTATAATGGCATTCGGGGGGTGTTCAAAATCATAAACTTAAAAATGATCCTGCTATATTTGGCCAAACAATTACCTCACCCATAATGTGATAACTGGAACTGCTTCTCTTTGGCGAGGAGTGTGATGTTAGGTGATATGGATGATGATGCTACTCGTAACGAACTTTCCTCTTTTGTGTCAGTCTAGAGAGCAGTTGACTCTTTGCTATAAGTTTTGTAAAGAACTGATCACAGCAGTAAGTTGTACCGAACATAGGAGTATTACACTGCTGGTCTAGTCAAAGGGGTTAATTCATCACTGCTTGTGTAACATTTAGGGTACGTGTCCACGTTCAGGATGGCCGGCGCTTTGGATGGAGCGGAAAACTCGCTCCGCCCAAAGCCCCGCCCCCTTCTGTAGACGCGATCATTGCACCCCACACATAGGGCCCTGTGTTTTACCTTGCGGCGTCGCCGCAAGGTAAACGGACATGCTGCGACCAAAAAAGACGCGCCGCATGTCCGGAATCGCAGGGCCGCCGGGTGCGTGTTACCACGCATAGTGAAGACGGGATTTCATAAAATCCCCTCCACTATGCTGTAACATCTGGACACTGCGGATTGAACGCTGCGGCTCCACGGAGCGTTCAATCCGCTGCTATTCCGGATGTAATACGGCTCGTGGACACATACCCTTATAGAACTCAAGCAGTGGGACTTGTGCAGTATATACATCGCATAAGGGATACTGAGACTGCTGTATACTACTGATGAGTGAACGTGTTTGTGTGCTGACAGAGTAACTTCTGCAGGCTCGAAAAATATGTTCGAGTCCCCGCGGCTGCATGTCTCGCGGCTGTAACAGCCGCAACACATACAGGGATTTCCTAACAAGCAAGAAATCTGCATATGTTGCGGCTGTCTTAACAGCCACGAGAAATGCAGCCGCGGGGACTCGAACATATTTTTTAAGCTCGCTGAATATATTCGATTAGCACACAAGTGTGTTCAGGTAACACCTTATCCGAGCATGTTCGCTCATCGCTACTGTATAAAAATTGCATAGGAGACTCTGGAGCAGACTCTTGAGGCAAGAGCATATACAGCACATAGGAGAGACTGGAGCAGGAGCATATACATCACATAGGACATTCTGAGGCTGCTGTCTTCAGAGGTGCAGGATTGCAAAGCGTGCCAACTCCACCCACAGAGCGCGTCCTGGCCTTGCCCAACATCAGGATGTAATCCTTCATTGCATTAGTGGATGCTGCATGTGCGTGCTCGCAGTGTAAGGAGCAATTAAAGCAGTGGTGGGAAACCTTTTTTCTGCCGAGGGCCATTTGGATATTTCTAATATCATTTGCAGACTGTACAAATCGAGCTCTAATTCTGCCCACAAAGTAAATCATGGCAATGGTGTCAGGACATAATCTTTCATTGCATGTGCTTCAGTGTTCACTAGTGAACATTACATACACGTTCTCACAGAGCAAGAAGAACATAAAGAGCAAGCCGCCTTCAAAATACGGCTGCCAGCCCAAGCACTACTGACCCCGGCAATCTGCCCGGGGGCCAGATAAAAGGTTGCGGGGGCCTGAGGTTCCCCACCACGGCTGTAGAGTATGTATGGTATAATAGTACAGGACTGTACTTAGATTCAGCTCAGTGAAGAACTATTTTGTCTTTCACAGCATCATTAGTGATCACCACAGAGCCCTTGTAAGCTTCTCCTCTCTGGTGTAGGTACTCTATAACACTGATTCATTTTAGAGCCTATAGTTATACCTCTAATAGCTGCAAAGATCATTTTTGCTTTCATTGATTCCCCAAATGTTTAATTTGTGTTTTGTAGTTATTAATGCATTAAATGGTGCCACTTTCATCATTATCAGTCATCTGAATTTATTGTCTTTTGCTGCCTAAACTTGCAGAGCTCCAGTAGTTGCCTGTACATCCTCTCAGTTGTAATTCATGACTTCATTCTCTGTGATTGTCAAATGCTGTGCCCACCCATGGGGGCAAATGAATGTATAAGTTTGTGGAAAAACATTGAGGCAGTACCTACCAACTCATGCACTCATTATTGCTCCATTCCCATCCCCCACACTCATGGCTTCATGGTAACTTACTGTGAGGGTAATTTGGGCTGGAGTCCATTTTAGTAATTTTGACTTTTTTTTTCTGGAGATTTGGTTACTGATTTCTCACCATCGTCTTAGGATTCCCCTATGCACAAAGCCCTCTTTTGGGTGGCTATGGCAGTACTACAGCTGGATGAAGTTAACTTGTATTCGGCGGGTACAGCTCTTCTGGAACAAAACCTGCACACATTAGACAGCCTTCGAGTATTTAATGACAAGGTAAGTAAAATACTCTGTATATAAGCAAGTTTTGTTGGGCAAGTCATATTTGGCCAGTTTAGAGATTGGGTGGCCTTTAATGATATTTCTGTAAATCATTTAATACTTGATTCTCTTTCAGGAGAATATAAAATATTAGCATGATAAGGCTGTGCTCATGTCTTTATTATATCATTCGGGTAGGGGATGTTTTGAGGTTTCCATCACTTTCAACAACAAGAATAGTGCCTCAGGGATATTCTAGCAGTCAAAATGATTGGGCTATGTTGGTATAGTTGTACAAAAGATCTGACACAATATTTGGGCTTGTGCTATGAGAAGCCATAGCACAGGTGAGAGCAGTTTAAAGGAGTTGCCTCAGGGCAGATATTTACACATGTCTATCAAATGCGGGTCCGACCTCTGGGAGCCAAACCTATTTAGTGCCCAGCCACTGTGACTGTAGCAGTAGCAGCACATGTGCATCCTTCTCAGGGCGGCGAGGTACCCTGTTCTGGGGATGGGTGTGGGTCCAAGTGGTTGGACTCACATCTACTGGACTATTTACAGGATATCCCAGGGATAAGTCATTAACACCTGTCACGAGGCAACCCCTTTAATGTGGCTTTATACATTGGACGAACTCGCAGTATAGACTAGGCAAGGGTCAGCTGCAGCTCATCAATATTCTGTCAAAGCAGATGTCCACTCTGATGAAATAGTAAAGGCTTCAGCCAGTCAGCTGTCGGTGATTGGCTGCAGTGGTCAGGTGACACAACATTGTCATGTGCCCCGCTAAAGACAGCAGTGTCGACATGGATTGATGCCACTGCTGGAGGCAAGTATCCATTGTTTTTATTTTCTATGGGGCCTTAAGTTGACCAAGCATGTGGATAACCCCCTTTAATGTTCGGCTGACATTTTGTTGACCTATATTAAGGATAAAATGGAACAGTTAACCTAAATTTATTTTATTTCAAGGGAACAAATTATCATCCACTTTTGTCTGGCCTAATGGGGAAAAGTAACTGAAGATTTACACTCTTGCATTCTTATGACCACCTCAGTCAGCCAAATTAAGCATGTATGTGTGTGGTTAGTGTATGTCAGAAGGAATAGCTGTTTGTGTGTCAGCTATTTACCTTTTTTTTTTTGTTATAAAATGCACTTTTAGCAGAAAAAAATATCTGTCTAAAAGTCGTGTGCACCTAATTGTCCATAGAAAGCTTCCTATGGTCAAGAAGAGCCTTGGCTGCATCCTTCCAGATCACGGAGAGAACTGCTCTCCTCCTTCTGTACATTAATCTATTTCATTGGAGCAGGGCAAGAGAGAAAGCTACCAGAACCTCCACATCACTAAGGCTGCGCGGATGCTACAGTTCCTAGATAGCTGAAGGACCTTTCAGGTCACGTGCCTGGAAGGATCTTCAAAATATTCTTGTTTGTGTGTTTTGATGATGATGCTAATGATGATGTAACTGGGCTGAGTGTGTGTTGCTGGAGCTGAGCTGTGTGTGAGCACAAACTGTACTGTATGTAAGGGGCATGCTGTAACTATATGTATGCAGTAAAATACATGCTGCAGAGATACATCTAATATATAAAGCTGAATGTGTGTGTGTGTGTGTATGTATGTATGTATGTATGTATGTCCGGGATTGGCATCTGAACCGTAGCAGCTACAGCCACAAAATTTTGCACAGTCACACGTCTGGACCCCGAGAGCGTCATAGGCTATGTTGTGAGGTGAAATTTTAACCCCGCGCTTTCCAATTCACCAAACAATTTTGCCCCTATCTACATAATGGGGAAAAAGTGAAAGGAAAAGTGTTGGAGGCGTCGCAGCTACAGGCACAAAATTTTGCACAGTCACACGTCTGGACCCTGAGAGCGTCATAGGCTATGTTGTGAGGTGAAATTTTAACCCCGCGCTTTCCAAGTCACCAAACAATTTTGCCCCTATCTACATAATGGGGAAAAAATGAAAGGAAAAGTGTTGGAGGCAAATTAACAGCTGCCAGATGTGAACAAGGGGGACTTAAAGAATGACAGCGATGGCACCAAAGAGTATATACTGTACAGTTGCTAAGGTGGGGCCCCAACATGGGATAATCACACCACCACGGGGATATGAACACACACACAAAATGCGCCACACACTACCACGTGCTCGAACACATATACCACCCTCAGTGCACATTTCACCACACATACACCAACCTCGCCACATAAAAGTAGAAACACAAAAGTCGCCGCTCAAAACTCGCCACGCGCAAAACTCTCCACATGCAAAACTCGCCACACGTGCAAAACTCGCCACACGCAAAACTTGCACACGCAGAAAAATTGCCACACGCAGAAAAATTGCCACATGCACAAAAGTTGCAACACATGCAAAAGTTGCCTCACACAAAACTTGCACATACTCAAAAGGCACCACACATAAAACTCGCCACGCGCAAAACTCGCCATGCGCAAAACTTGCTGCACACAACTTGCTACACTAACCTGTCACATGCAACTCGACACACAAAAAGTTGCTACACGCATGTCGCCACACAAAACTCATCTCACAAAAGTCCCTACATGCATGTCGCCACACGCAACTCAACACACACAACTTGACACACGAAACTCGCCCTAAAACACACACAAGTCTGGTATCCTTCAAAAATAAAAATCTGATTAATAAGCAGACAAACTACAAGAGCAACAAATGTACCATATAGGAATCCGGCAGCTGTCAGTCACATGACCAGTCTATTATGTGTATGTGTGAGCTAATATATACTGCCAGGGGGTGGGCTTACTGTTGGCTGGGGATTTATCAGGCTGCCATTTTAGCTTACAAATACTGAGGTAAAAATACTGACCAAATAACGTGTGAACGAGGGCTAATACAGGAGGAGATGGCATACAGCTATATACTATATACAGGAGATGACACACAGGTATATACTATTTACAGGGGAGATGACACACAGGTATATACTATATACAGGAGGAGATGACACACAGATATATACTATATACAGGAGAGATGACACACAGGTATATACTATATAGAGGAGGAGATGACATACAGGTACATACTACATACAGGAGGAGATGACATACAGGTATATACTATATACAGGAGGAGATGACACACAGGTATATACTATATACAGGAGCAGATTACCTACAGGTATATAGTATATACAGGAGGAGATGACACAGGTATATGCTATGTATAGGAGGAGATGACATACAGGTATATACTATATACAGGAGATGACACACAGATATATACTATATATAGGTGAGATGACACACAGGTATATACTATATACAGGAGATTACATACAGGTATATCTAATATATAAAGCTGAATGTGTGTATGTATGTATGTGTGTATGTCCGGGATTGGCATCTGTACCGTCGCAGCTACAGCCACAAAATTTTGCACAGTCACACGTCTGGACCCCGAGAGCGTCATAGGCTATGTTGTGAGGTGAAATTTTAACCCCGCGCGTTCCAATTCACCAAACAATTTTGCTCCTATCTACATAATGGGGAAAAAGTGAAGGGAAAAGTGTTGGAGGAAAATTGACAGCTGCCAGATGTGAACAATGAGGACTTAAAGAATGAGAGCGATGGCGACAAAGAGTATATACTGTACAGTTGCTAAGGTGGGGCCCCGACATGGGATAATCACCACACCACCACGGGGATATGAACACACACACAAAATGCGCCACACACTACCACGTGCTTGAACACATATACCACCCTCAGCACACATTTCACCACACACACACACCAACCTCGCCACATAAAAGTCGAAACACAAAAGTCACCACTCAAAACTCGCTACATGCAAAACTCGCCATATGCAAAACTAGGCTCACGCAAAACTCGCCACACGTGCAAAACTCACCTCATGGAAAACTCACCTCATGCAAAACTTGCACACACAGAAAAATTGCCACATGTACAAAAGTTGCACCACATGCAAAAGTTGCCTCACACAAAACTTGCACATACTCAAAATGCACCACACATAAAACTCGCCACGCGCAAAACTCGCCATGCACAAATCTTGCTGCACACAACTTGCTACACTAACCTGTCACATGCAACTCAACACACAAAATGTTGCTACACGCATGTCGCCACACAAAACTCATCTCACAAAAGTCGCTACATGCATGTCGCCACACGCAACTCAACACACACAACTTGACACATAAAACTCGCCCTAAAACACACACAAGTCTGGTATTGTCCTTCAAAAATAAAAATCTGATTAATAAGCAAACTACAAGAGCAACAAATGTACCATATAGGAAATACGGCAGCTGTCAGTCACATGACCTGTCTATTATGTGTATGTGTGAGCTAATATATACTGCCAGGGGGGAGGGCTTCCTGTTGGCTGGGGATTTATCAGGCTGCCAATAGCAACCAATCACAGCTCAGCTTCTATTTTGCTACAGTTAATTAACCTGAGCTCTGATTGGTTAATATAGGCAACAAAGACATTCTCAGTATAACAAAGCTAATATATGTTGTGAAATGCTTCTATTTGCTTAGTTTTTGCCTTTTAATAATTACATTTCTATCTATTTGTTTTGTGGTTTTTGTGTGCAGAATAAATTTTTGTTAACACATTCTATTTTGCTAACAGCAGTCATTAACCCGGGCGAAGCCGGGTAGTACAGCTAGTTAACAATAAATCTGTTACCTCCCTATCATATTAAAATGAGGGACATTGACCTCTCTACTTCATTAAGTAGAAAATATGGGGATCCTAATTTTCTCCTCTCTAAATCTGGATCTTGTCTTAAAGTACAATGCATCTTATGATCTTAGAAATACGGGTATTTTACCCTTCACCATGACAGCACCCACTGGAGAGATAGGGATCCGCCCCAAGGAACAGGAAACCTACAGAGAAATAAAAGGGGCGGTCCACCTCTCCTCAGTTTAGGTCTCCTGTTCCCAGGGGACAGGATTTCTGGATTCTCCGAAACTACAGAACCATACCTGGGCCAGGGCATCCGCCTGTGCGGTCTCTGCGGGAACGGCAGGGGATGCGGTCCAGAAGCAGCGTCGGGGGAGACTCTGTTAGATGGCTCCCCCCTCGTCTGTCCGGCATGTGGGATGGCTGAGTCCGGAAGAGGCCGCCCGATCTCATGGAGCAACGCTGCGGGTGTGCGGCCTGGGAGGAGGCTCCGGACGCGGACCGGCAGATAAGGGTCCGGGATCTGTGGCGCAGCAGCAGCCGGTACACCGCTCCATAGCGCGGGCCGAGGTGAGATCGCGGCCGCGCATGCGCAGAGCGGTGTAAAAAATCTCCATTACTCGCCTGGAAGTGGTTGTAGCATTTCCGGGTCACTCAGCAGCGGTGAGGGAAAGCGCGGTTTCGCGCATGCGAGGTACACCGCTGGGGAAAAAAGAAAACGGATTTCTGCCTATAAAAGGGGGATGGTTGCAAGCGCACAGGCGATGCAACATGTCATCCCCAGGCAAGACGGTGGACCCAGCAGGTGATCCAGCCAGCAGGAGGTCCTCGGATGCCAGCCGCAGGAGCGATGCCACCTGATCCGGTACCGTACAGCTTCACTGGGTGAGTGTAAAAACCCTCTGCCTATAAAGCTGACACTCTTTTCCACAATATCTTCTTCACCCAGGCCAAAAAGAAACAAAAATCCAAACACAAACAGTGTGCTTTGTGTGATGAACCTCTCCCAGATTCCTACCCTAAAAAACTCTGCAACCAATGTATTACTGAAACCATGCAGAGTCCATCTATGTCTGTTACAGATATACGGGCCATAATCAGGGAAGAGTTACAGGCCATTACACAAGCCAATGCACCCCCTAAGAAATCCAGTAAAGAGAAAGTAGTATCCAGCTCTGAGTCCGATGATGAGGGCGTCATCAACTCAGATTCCTCACATACGTCGTCCTGTTCTTCAGTACCGTCTGACATTGAAGGTCGGTCTTGTTTTCCCCTTGATGGGGTTGACAACCTAGTAAAATCCATCAGGAATACAATAGGTTGTGAGGATACAAAAGATGACCAAACAGCACAAGACATCATGTTTGCAGGGTTAGCGGAGAGGAAAAAAAGAGCCTTTCCAGTAATTCCTGCTGTTAAAGCATTGATAAAAAGGGAATGGGAAAAACAGGACCAGAGAGGTTTTCTCCCGTCAGCCTCCAAAAGGAAGTACCCCTTTAGTGACGATGAGCTAATATCATGGACTAAGATTCCTAAAGTGGACGCAGCGGTCGCCTCCACTTCAAAACAATCAGCTTTACCGGTTGAAGATGCAGGCCTACTCTCTGATCCTCTGGATCGAAAAGCGGAATCATCATTAAAAAGATCATGGGAAGCTTCCACGGGCATATTTAAACCAACAATTGCCAGTACATGCACTGCTAGATCCATGCTTGTCAAGATTGATCAGTTAGATCAACAGATTGAACAGGGAGTCTCTAGACAAAGATTGCGGGATGCGATACCATTAATTAGAGGGGCAGCAGCATTCATGGCTGACGCATCAGCTGACTCTCTACGCCTCGCAGCAAGATCAGCAGGTCTAGTAAATAATGCCAGACGTGCGTTGTGGATGAAGATTTGGAAGGGGGATACACAGTCAAAGGCCAAGATCTGTGCTATTCCGTGTGAGGGTGAGTTTCTATTTGGAAAAGCTTTGGATGAGATCCTAATAAAAAGCAAAAGAAAGGAAAAAAGCTTTCCCTGACCCCTCAATTCCTTTCTATAGGAAGACCTTTAGGAGGAGACCGTTCGGGAAAAGAAGACAAAATGAAAGACCGTCGCGGTGGGCCACAAGAGAGGGAAAACAGAGTGGTACTATGTTTAAAGGCCCCCCCTTCCGTAGAGACAATAAATATTAAGACACCAGTCACCCCAGTAGGGGGTAGGTTAAAATTTTTCTTTCCCCAATGGCAAAAGATTACGTCAAATTCCTGGGTTCTAAATATTTTTAAGGAAGGAATTAAAGTAGAATTCCTCCAAATTCCCCATGATTCTTTTATTTTAACAGCCCTTAGTTCACCAATACAACAAAGGGCCCTTGAACTAGAGATCCAAAGTCTCATAAATAAAAATGTCTTAGTTAAAGTACCAAAGGGACAAGAGGGTAGTGGGTTCTACTCTCCATTGTTTTTAATCCCTAAGCCCGATGGTTCATTCCGAACAATTATAAATCTTAAAAAACTCAATACGTTTATTAAAAATTATACGTTTAAAATGGAATCTATTAGATCTACCATTAAGCTCCTCTATCCAAATTGTAAAATGGGCGGCATTGATTTGAAAGATGCTTACTACCATCTCCCTATCCATAACAGATATCAAAGATACTTCAGAGTCGCAGTAAAACTCGGAAGGGGAGATTCATCATTTCCAGTACACGGCCATGCCCTTTGGTCTTTCCACAGCACCAAGGATCTTCACCCAAGTAATGTTAGAGGTGATGGCCTACCTTTGCCAAAAGGACACTTTAATCATCCCCTATTTGGATGATTTTTTAGTTGTAGGAAATTCGTCCCTTCAGTGTGCTGAACGTTTAGCTGACACTAGCATCTTTACAGGATCTAGGCTGGATCATTAACTCCGAAAAATCCAGACTTATCCCACTTTCCCTCCAGATATTTCTAGGGTTCCATCTAGATTCCACAAAACAAAGATGTCTACTCCCTCAGGTAAAAATATCTCTAATAGAGGGAAAAGTAGCTGCTGCCATTCACAAACCCCGAATGTCCCTGAGAGAAGGAATGTCCTTATTAGGATCCCTTTCTTCCTGTACTCCAGCCGTCCAGTGGGCACAACTCCATACCCGAACATTGCAACACCAAATTCTTCGGGAACAGAGAAAATTCCTAGGGCACCTCGAATCAAAAATAACGTTGTCACAGGAGGTCCTAGCTTCCTTGGTATGGTGGCTAAATAATAAGAATTTAACGGGGGGTGTCCCTTGGGTGATAACGCCATCCCGCACTTTGACTACTGATGCTAGTCCCCACGGGTGGGGCGCACATATGGGAGATGATTTCTGCCAGGGAATATGGAATGAGGAAGAGATCTTTTATTCATCTAATTTAAGAGTTGAATGCAGTAAACTATGCACTGCGTCAATTTCTCCCACAGCTTCGAGGAAATCATGTCAGAGTCTGTTCAGACAACACTATGACGGTGGCTTATTTAAACAAACAAGGCGGTACTCGATCAGACGCTCTAATGTCTAACGCAAAGAATATCTTGATCCTGGCCAAAAAGCATCTGTTGTCCCTCTCTGCGGTCCACATCAAAGGAGAGAGCAATCAACAGGCCGACTTTCTAAGTCGACACACTCTACATCAAGGAGAATGGTGTCTGAATCCTCAAATTTTTCACAAAATAACATTATTATGGGGCAGGCCCCAGATAGACCTGTTTGCTACGAAACAGAACAGACAAGTACAGAAATTTGCATCTCGGTCCCGTGCAGACCATCCGGACATTCTAGATGCTCTTCAAATACCCTGGCAATTCAAACTGGCATATGCCTTCCCTCCGATAATTCTGCTTCCACAAATAATACGGAAAATCAGGGAAGAACAGGCCAGGATAATATTGATAGCTCCATTCTGGCCCAAGAGACCATGGTTCTCGTGCCTGCAATCAATATCGGTGACAGATCCATGGGTCCTTCCCTCAATCCCAGACCTACTATCTCAGGGACCTTTCTTCCACCCCCAAGTGGACAACCTCCACTTGACGGCCTGGAATTTGAGAGGCAGATATTAATTTCTAGAGGGTTATCAAAAGGTCTAATCGATACGCCTGCTTAGCAGGAAACCATCTACCACAAAGATTTATACTAAAATAAGGAAAAAGTTTCTTCAGTTCCATACAGGTTCCAACCCCTCAGAAGTTCCAATAAGACCTATCTTAGAATTCCTAAAAACAGGTGGTGCTATAGAGTTAAGTCCTCTTTTTCTCAGAAGAGGCAATTTGCATACAAAAAGGGAAAGAGTTAGGTCTTTCTGTTAATACACTGAAGGTCCAAGTATCCGCTCTAGGCGCCCTCTATGGCCATAATGTCGCTGGGGATAAATGGGTGTCCCGTTTTATCACGGCCTGTGAACGAGTTACTCCTGTTCACATACCTAGAGTTTCCCCTAGGGATCTAAATCTAGTCTTAGACTCTCTAACAGAACCTCTGTTTGTGCCTATAGATACAGCATCTCTAAAACACTTATCGTTTAAAACGGCCTTCTTAGTAGCATTAACATCGGCTAGAAGAGTCAGCGACATTCAGGCCTTATCAATAGATCCACCTTTCCTTCTAACATTTCAGGACAGATTAATTTTAAAACCAGATCCCTTATATCTCCCTAAGGTCGCAGGAAAATTCCATAGATCACAAGAGATACATCTTCCCACTTTCTTTAAAGACCCCTCCACTCCTGAAGAACAAAAATTTCACACTCTAGATGTCAGGAGAAGTTTTACAATATATTGAAAGAACTAGTAGTTGGAGGCAGAGTAGGGCTCTGTTCGTATCCTTCCAGGGCAAAAAGAAGGGGCATGGAGTTACAAGAGCCACATTATCCCGTTGGATTAGAGACGCTATCCGACTGGCCTACTCCATGAAAAATAAAGAACCTCCAGAGGGCATTAAAGCACACTCCACCAGAGCTATGGCTTCTTCCTGGGCCGAAAGGGGAAACGTTCCAATTGAGGACATATGTAAGGCAGCAACTTGGTTGGCTCCTTCTACTTTCTATAATCACTACAGGCTTGATCTTTCATCAGCTTCTGACCTACACTTTGGCAGGACTATCCTCAGCAAGGTGGTCCCCCCCTAGCTGTTGGTCTCTGGAAATCTCTCCAGTGGGTGCTGTCATGGCGAAGGGTAAATAGCCGGATTACTTACCGGTAATGCTCTTTTAATGAGTCCATGACAGCACCCAGTCACATCCCTCCCTAATAAATTAAAAATTCAATTGAATTACTTCTATGGAATATATAAGTTTAAGATATATTGTAAATATTTAACTAATACTGGCGGTCCTCCGGGTACTCTGAAAATGTAAACTGAGGAGGAGAGGGGGACCGCCCCTTTTATTTCTCTGTAGGTTTCCTGTTCCTTGGGGTGGATCCCTATCTCTCCAGTGGGTGCTGTCATGGACTCATTAAAAGAGCATTACCGGTAAGTAATCCGGCTATTTGCACGTTCAACTACATATGGCAAGTTTTTATTTTGATTGCCTTATTTACTTGAACATGCAGATTATATATATATATATATATATATATATATATATATATATATATATATATATATATATATATATATATATATATATGTATATGTATATGTGTGTGTGTGTGTGTGTTAGATATAGATATTTATATTTATCGTAAAACGTACAATGTGGATAGGAAAGTAACGATTTATGAAGCATTGTGCAGTGATGTAGTGTGTATGTGGTATCTCAATGGTAGATACGGTTGTGTGAAAAAGTGGTTGCCTCGTTCCTGATTTTTCTATTGTTTCTCAGACTTTAATGTTTCAGATCACCAAACAAATTTAAATATTAGGCAAAGATAATACAAGTGAATACAAAGTGCAGTTTTTAAATGAAGGTCTTTATTATTAAGGGAAAAAGAAATCCATACCTACAGGGCCCTGTGTGAAAAAGTGATTGCCCTCTAAATCTAATAACTGGTTGGGCTGGGCCACTCTTAACAGCAACAACTGCAATCAAGCGTTGGTGATAACTGATATAGTCTTTTACAACGCTTCTTAGAAATTTTGGCCCACTCATCTTTGCAGAATTGTTGTAATTCAGCCACATTGGAGGGCTTCCCAGCATAATCAGCCTTTTTAAGGTCATGTCACAACATCTCAGTCGGATTAAGTTCAGGACTTAGACTAGGCCACGCCAAAGTCTTAGTTTTGTTTTTCTAAAGTCAATCAGAGGAAGACTTGCTCAGTCCACAGAGTATTCTCCCCAAAATCTTGGGGATCATCAAGATGTTTTCTGGCAAAACGAAGATGAGCCTTTATGTAATTATTATTCAGCAGTGGTTTTCATCTTGGAACTCTGCCATGCAGGCCATTTTTGCCCAGTCTTTTTCTTATGGTGGAGTCATGAACACTGACATTAACTGAGGCAAGTGTGGCCTGAAGTTCTTTAAATGTTGCTGTGGGGTCTTTTGTGACCTCTTGGATGAGTCATCGCTGTGCCCTTGGGGTACTTCTGGTCTGCTGGCCACCCCTGGCAAAGTTCACCACTGTTCCATGTTTTCGCCATTTGTGAATAATGACACTCACTATGGTTCGCTGGAGTCCCCAAGCTTGAGAAATGGCTTTATAAACTTTTCCAGACAGATCTCAATTACTTTTTCTCATTTGTTCCATAATTGTTTTTGTATTGCATCATCTCTAGCTGTAGAGGATCTTTTGGTCTCCTTCACTTTGTCAGGCAGTTCCTATTTAATTGATTTCTTGATTTGATAACAGGTGTGGCAGTAATCAGGCCTGCGTGTGGCTAGGAAATTTGAACTCAGCTTCCCAAACATGTGATAAACGGTGTATGCTGTTGACACTAGGATGCTGACAGTAGGCAAGAAAAGTTAGCTCCTCCTCAGCAGTGTACACCCACTGACCAGCGTAAAGCTAGTCAGTTTTAGTCTTATATTGGCCATCAATTAGACTCTCAATATTAAGGACGAGGAGAATCCCCGGCGTGATCACTTTGTTTAATTCAAAATGGCTGAACACCCTCCTTGGGTTTTGCCAATCACAGAGTTTCAAGGTTCTCCTCCGGGACCTTCTCTCAGCAAGACCGGTCTCTTGCCTGGTGAGACACCAGGAAGCCGTTCTTCAAACCAGCCACATGGTGCTCTAACTGTTGCTCTGCTAGATCCTCCCGTGCTCGATTCAATAGATTCTCCTTAGCATGACGGGTCACCCCCACCTGGAAATCCTCTCGGGGAGGGTGGACGTCTTCTGTTTTTCAGGACGAGTGGCTCGCCGTAGTCGACGGGTCAGGTCAGGGAAATCATTACCACAGGTTATAAAATAGAATTTGTTTCTTTCCCACGTAGACAAATTTTCATGTCCTGCCCTCCAAGGGTCACATCTCAGATTCCCGGCGTCTTAAAAGCTATTGATTCTCTCCTTGGGTCAGCATATTCGTTCGCCTTCCTGGAACGCTTCTCTGGTTTCTATTTTAACCTTTTTGTGGTCTCAAAGAAGGATGGCTCACTCCGGCCGATCCTGAATCTCAAGCTTCTAAATGGGCTGGTACACCTCCGCCATTTCCACATGGAAACCCTCAGCTCAGTAATTGCCTCCATGGAGCCCAAGGAGTTAATCTGTTCAGTGGACATTCAGGACACGTATCTCCACATCCCAATTTGCTTGACACTTCAGAAGTTTCTGCGCTTTGGGGTCCAAGGGGAGCACTATCAGTTCACACCTTTCCCCTTCAGACTGGCCACTGCCCCTATAGTGTTAACGAAGGTTATGGCGACTGTCATGGCCTGTCTTTTTTCCAAGAGGATAGTATTCATTCCCTACCTGGATGACCTACTGATCAAGGACCCGTCCTGAGACTGTTCCAAAAGCCTTCAGATCACCCTGGACACGCTTGCTCGTCTAGACTTGGTAATCAACACTTCAAAATCCTCTCTAATCCCAACCCAGCTCCTAGTTTTCCTAGGTATGTTGTTAAATACTGCCCACTCCAGAGTTTTCTGAGGAACAGATTTCTGCATTCAGTCTAGGAATTCAGTCCCTAAGATGCCCATCCCTTTGCTCTCTTCGACTCTGCATGAGAGTACTAGGGAAGATGATTGCTGCGATGATAGCGGTTCCATTCGCACAATTCCATACCTGTCCACTCCAGCTGGACCTTCTGTTGGCTTGGGACAAGAAGACTTCCCTGGATCATCCCATACTCCTGCCTCTCCGAATGAGGCAGGCCCTGTCATGGTAAAGTTTCTCCCCCTCCATTCAGAGCGGGAGATCATTCCTTCCTCTCCACTGGCAAGTTGTCACGACAGACGCCAGTCTCCTTAGATGGGGAGCAGTTTTCCTTCATCACACATAATCCAGGGTTGCTGGAACTCTCGGGAAATCTTCCTCGCCATGAATCTACTGGAGCCATCTACCTCTCTCCGCACCACTGGCAGGACTTTCTGTTTGACCGACCAGTCGGAAATTCAGTCTGACAAGGCCACACCCGTGGCATACATAAACCCCCAGGGAGGAACACTCAGTCCGTCATGTTAGAGGAGATAACGAATCACAAGGTTCCTCGGTGTGTGGCCAGATCTCGCTACCACCTGGCGATCGATTACGATGCCCTGGTTATTCCATGGTCTCAGTTTCAGCTTCTGTACCTTTTTCCACCCCTTCGCCTGATCCCCAGACTCCTCAAGAAGATCAAGGCGGAAGGAGTTCCAATCATTCTGGTGGCCCCAGTCAGGCCCAGAAGAGCTTGGTACGTAGATCTAGTCAACACCTGCAGACATGTTCCTTGGAGGCGACCAGACCAACCAGACCTACTTTTTCAGGGTCCCCTCTTACACTAGAATTCTGGGGGTCTCAATTTAATGGCATGGCCCTTGAAGCCATAGTTCTGAGGAAGGCAGCTTCTCTCCTCAGGTCATTCAGACTGTGATCAGTGCGAGAAAACTCTTGTCTTAACTCATTTTATCATCACTCTTGGAAGGCCTTTTTTCGCTGGTGTGAGTATAGACACACAGCTCCTATGTCTTTTTCTCTTCCATCTATTCTGGTGTTTTGGTAGTCAGGACTACAGTCCGATTTGTCTCTTAGTACCCTCAAGGGTCAGGTCTCAATCCTGTTTCAACAAAGTTTGGCCACCCGCCCCCAAGTAGTCAAAACCTTCCTTCAGGGAGTTACTTGTCCAACACCACCATATCGTCTCCCTGTGGACCTGTAGGAACTTAACCTAGTTTTGAGCATTCTTCAGGATCACCTTTCGAGCCCCTCCAGGATAGCTCGTATTCTCTTCTCTCTTGGAAAGTTGCCTTTTTAGTTGCGATCACTTCCATTGGACCGGATCAGAATTAATGTTTGTGTTGTTTCTCCCCTTTTATTGTCTTTCACCACGACAAGGTGGTCCTTCGTCCAGTGCCCTCCTTCCTTCCTAAGGTGGTATCCCCATTCCATTCGTCACCCGTCTATCTCCGAGAAATTTCTCTCCTTGTTTGTCATTATTGAAGGACTCCCTGCCTCCAAGTCTATCATCACCCGTTGGATCTGCTCAGCTATTCTGGAGGCTTATTGTGTCAAAGATAAGCCACCTCTTTTGGGTGTGAGGGTTCACTACACTCGGGCGGTGGGGGCCTACTGGGCTATTCACCACCAGGCTTCTGGAACCCAGATTTGCAAGGCCGCTACCTGGTCATCTTGTCATACATTTGCAAGATTCTGTAGGGTACATACTTATGCCTCGGCTCTTGCTGACCTTGGTAGAAAGGTACTGCATGCAGCGGTCGCCTGACCTAATTTGAGTAAGATATTCTGTTCCCTCCCTTGGGACTGCTTTAGGACATCCCATGGTTACTTGTGTCCCCCAATGAAGCGATTGATTTTTGGTACTCACCATAACATTTCTTTCTTGGAGCCTTCACTGGGGGACACAGCACCCATCCTTAGTTTTTCTTTGTGCCTATGTTGGGAGTGAGAGCCTCTGTTGGGCCTGTATATAGTTCTTGCTGCTTCTACTGCTTTTTTCACTAACTAACGAGCTTTGTGCCAGTTCGTTGGTGTATACTGCTGAGGAGGAGCTAGATCTCTTATTTGCCTAGTGTCACCTCCTGGCGACAGCAGCATACACCCATGTTTACCTGTGTCCCCCAATGAATGCTCCAAGAAAGAGATTTTACAGTGAGAACCAAAAATCCATCTTTTGGTTACCTGTGTCCCCCAATGAATGCTCCAAAAAAGAGTGTTGACGGTGCAAACCAAAAATCCTTCTTTTGTGTTTACCTGTGTTTTCTTTGTCTAATATTTAAATTTGTTTGGTGATCTGAAACATTTAAGTGTGACAAACATGCAAGAGAATAGGAAATTAAGAAGGGGGAAAAAACGTATTCAAAGAACTGATAGGCTATGTGCACACGTTGTGGATTTGCCTTTGGAATTTTCTTTGCAGATTCCTCCTCTTGGAAGAAAACGCAGTTGAAAATCCGTGTGGATTTGATGCTTTTTTTATGTGGATTTTCGTGCGGATTTGTATGTGTTTTTGTAAGCTAAAGATCTATTATTTAGCAAAAAGAAAAAAAAATTGTGATGTCATTTCTTTGTCCAACCTCTTCTTTCACATACTAAATTCAATACCATAATGTCATCACATACCATGTTCAAATATAATGTGTACACACACAAAACAAATATAAGTGAATATCTATAGATGGATATATCTATCGATAGATATATCTATCTATAGTTACATCTATCGATAGATCTATCTTTCTATTCATAGATATATAATACCAAGCCCGATGTTTAGTAATGAACATAATAAAATGTTACACAAATAGTTAGAGCCACACACGCAAAATCTGCATTAGGCCGGGGTCACACTTGCGAGAAACTGGCACGAGTCTCGCACCTCAGTACCTGGCACTGCCGACGGCACTCGGACCAGAGTGTTCAGCTGCCTAGAAATACATGCAGCCGCACACTCCGGTCTCGAGTGCCGGCGACAGTGCCGGGTATTGAGGTGCAAGACTCGTGCCAGTTTCTCGCAAGTGTGACCCCGGCTTTAAACGCAATATCTGTTTAATTTTTTTTTTTTTTTTTTTTAAAGGGAAGAAAATGGCGTGGGCTACCACGCAATTTTCAAAACCAGAGAGGGAAAGCCAGTGACTGAGGCCCGATGTTTATAGCCTGGGAACGGGGTAATAACCATGGAGCTTCCCAGGCTATTAATATCATCTCACAGCTGTATATTTAGCCTTTACTGGCTATTAAAATGGGGTTGTTATATTGTAAGGTGACATCAAGCCCGGCTTAGTAATGGAGCGGCGTCAATAAGATGTTTATCCATTACTAATCCTATAGTTGGTACATCTACTATATAATTGTCTAAGGGTCACTTCCGTCTGTCCTTCTTTCTGTCTTTCTTTCTTTCTTTCTTTCTGGATATTCATTGGTCGCGGCCTCTGTCATGGTATCCAAGTCGCTGATTGGTCTCAGCAGCTGCCTGTCATGGCTGCCGTGACCAATCAGTGACGGGCACAGTCCGATTAGTCCCTCCCCTGCAGTCACTGCCCGGCGCCCGCTCCATAATCCCCTTCCCCTCCAGTCACCACTCACACAGGTTTAATGGCAGCGGTAACGGGCTGCGATGTAACGCACTCCATTACCGCTGCTATTAACCCTGTGTGTCCCCAAGTATTTATTATTGACGCTGCCTACGCAGAATCAATAGTAACAATGTCATGTTACAAATAATAATTTAAAAAAAACCCTGCTATACTCACCATCTGCCACCTTTCGCGCTCCTAGCGACGCTACGGTGACCGCTCCATGCAAGCGGCAGGTTCCGGTCCCAAGGATGGTCTGCCAGTAGGACCTTCCATGACGTCACGGTCATGTGACCACGACGTGATCACAGGCCCTGCGAGAAGGACCTTCCATGACGTCGCTGTCACATGACCGTTACGTCATGGAAGGTCCTTCTGGCAGACCATCCTGGGACCGGAAGCTGCCGCCTGCGGTCGTCACGGTCATGTGACCGCGACGTCATCACAGGTCCTGCGTGAGAAGGACCTGCCATGACGTCACGGTCATGTGACCGCGACGTCATCACACCCTGGGACTGGAAGCCAAATACTACGTGGGCTGTGCAATATACTACGTGGCTGGTCAATATACTACGTGGGCTGTGCTGTATACTACGTGGCTGGGCAATATACTACGTGGCTCTGCAATATACTACATGGGCTGTGCTGTATACTACGTGGCTGTGCAATATACTACTTGGCTGGGCAATATACTACGTGACTGGGCAATATACTACGTGACTGGGCAATATACTACGTGACTGGGCAATATACTACGTGACCGGGCAATATACTACGTGGGCTGTGCAATATACTATGTGGACATGCATATTCTAGAATACCCGATGCTTTAGAATCGGGCCACCATCTAGTGTTAAGTAAAGACACATCCAGAATAAAGTTTTTAATGAAATAAAGCACTAAACAGTTTGCCATCTTTATTATCCAGCTATTCCATGGGACGCCCTCGATCTCCTGTAATAAAAAAAAAAATAATAATAAACCAACACAAATACTCCCTGTTCTGATGTAATCCATTTAAGAACGATTGTCCCACTGTAGAACAGTGACATCGAGAGATGTGACCGCTCTACAGGGGCCTCCAATGATACACTGACCGGATATAATACTCCCGCAGCGGTGCCGCAAGTGACTGTATGAACTCCGGTGACCTCTAGGTGGGGGAGTGATCCACTGCTCGAGGATCACCTCCGGTCACTGTATCACCAGAGCCCTTATAGAACGGTCACATCTTCCGGTGTGACAGCTCTACACGGGAGATCGTCGTAGGACAGTCGTTATTAAATGGATTACATCGTAACAGGGAGTATACTATTGGTTTATTATTTTATTTTTTTTGCAGGCGATCGAGGGCGTCTGGGATTAGCTGTTTGGTGAGTATCTACTGTATGTGTATGTGTGGTGTCTTTTTTTTTTTTTTTTTTCCATTATTCAACACAGTAGCCGGATGATGGGACTACTACTGTCCCATCATCGGCTAATGCTGTCACTGTTCTCTGTGACAGCAGACATAGCTGGATGGGACTCGTAGTCCCATCAGACGATGCCTGCCTACACACACACACGCAGACCCCCACACACACAGATACACAGACACCCGCACACAGACACACACATCTTCTCCGCTCACACACAGTCTCTGCCCACACACTCTTCCTCCTCGCTATCTGCAGCTTTTTTCGCACGGACATCCGCATTAAAACCACAAAATTTTTACACCTGCGGTTTTCCTGCGTATTTGACAGACTCAATGGAAGTCAATGGGTACAGAAACGCTGCAGATCCGCAAAAAGAATTGACATGCTGCAGAAGATAAAACGCTGCAAATCCATGCGGATTTTTCCACAGCGTGTGCACACCAATTCTGGAGTTCCCATTGACTAACATTGGTTGAGCACTACACTGCGGATTTGATGCCATTCCGTCCAAAAACGTTGCAGATCCGCATTAAAATCTGCAACGTGTGCACATAACCTTAAGTGGTGCAGTAGGTGTTCTGCTTTTTCCCTTCCCCCATTGTAAAAAAAAAAAAAAAAAACACCATGCAGTCTTTGCTTACTTGGCACACTTGTTGGGGTCTGGGATAAAACATATGTCATTACAACAAATGTATGACCTACATCTTTTTATGTGACTGTTCGGCCTTTGACCTGAAATCTGTCACAAACCAAACAAGGCCATAATCTCCCCTGACTCATAAGTTTGCCTTCTGTGATCAATGGCTGTATGTGACTGCTGTAAGGTGAGGCAAAAGCACAGCCATCACCCATACTGTTTTTCTGACAGTGGTAAAATCCAAAATGCTAATATCTAGATATAGCTCCAAACAGTATTACCAAGTTAACCCTTACTAGTGATTTTCGATTTTTTTTCTTTCTTTCTACATTTCTTGAAGTGATGTGGTGTGGGGTTAAACAAAATTATGAGGAGGAAACAAACAGCATATTGAACTGAAACTCAGGTCTTTTGTTCATATCCAAATCCCTAGTCACAATTTTCCAGAATAATGCAGAGGTCAGGGTTCGCATCCTAAATGATGGAGTTTTTTTTATATCTGTAGTTTATTTTCAGTTTTAAAGTAAAATGTTTTGTTTATTTTTTACACTGTGCTTACATAATGGGCTTTCTTATTTTATTCTGCTAGAGTCCAGAAGAGGTCTTTATGGAGATCCGCAACCCTCTAGAAGAATGGCATTGTAAACAAATGGACCATTTTGTTGGCCTCAATTTCAACTCTAACTTCAACTTTGCACTAGTTGGGCACTTGCTGAAAGGTGAGTAGGTTTTAAGAATGATGTATGTTATGCTTTACTGGGCAATAATGTTGACAAAACCTTATTGTTAAGCACTCAGAACTGGTTCATGCTTGCCAAACGAATGGGCCAATTTATTAACGCCTTCCCAATACTTGGACATACCAAGTACGTTATGGTTGGGAAGTTCTTCCTGACCTTGGACGTGCCAGGTACGTCCAGTCGATTTTACGCTCATAGAAGCTGTGCTCGTGATCGCCGTTGAGTGATCAGCTGATATCACAGCTGACACCCGGCTCTCACTGCCAGGAGTGGTGCCCGCACCGCTCCCAGCGGTTTAGCCCCCTAAATGCTGCGATCGTTATCAGTGGCAACATTTAGAAGGCAGAGGGAGGGACCCGTCTCTGCCCTCCAATTGACTCCCCTGCGACATCATTCTGGGGGTCCGATATAGTCATGACTGCATCCGGGTCACCAGGTTCTAGGATATTGGTTAGATCATGCGCAGTGCATTAACTTGTCAGTGCAGCACTGATAGTTATAAGCCATTGGAATGCTCGTTCATTTCAATGGTTTATAACAGCGATCAGAACTGTAAAAGTCAGAAAATTAAAAAAAAAAAAAAAACACACCATATATTGTACCGATAAAGTTGTATTTTTATGTAAGAAAAAACAAACAGAAAAAGTACACGTTTTGGTATCTCCACTTCCGGAACAACCTGCCACATTGAATAGTCACTCTAGTTAACCCATTCAGTGAACACTGGAAAAAATAAAAAAATAAGTAGCAACCGATGCGTTTTCATCATACCGTTGAACAAAAGGGGGAAAAAAACGCGATCAAGACAACAAATGTAAATCAAAATGGTATATCTGAAAACATCATCTTGTCCCTCAAAAAACAAGCTGCCATACAGTTTCTCATTTTCACTCGGCAGCATCCACTACTGCTTGTTTCTGGAAAACACCCATGGAGTCAGTCATCATTACATCTGTAGATAAATTTCCAAAGGGGTATAATTTAAAAAATGGGTTCACATGATTTTCTAGCACTTAGGGGCTCTGAGTCTGAAAACTATTCTAGGAAAATTTGCGCTCCAGGAGGCAAATGGCACTCTATCCCTACCGAGTCTTGGCGTATAGCTAAGCAGTACTGTACCACCGGATATGGGTTATTTGTACAGTGAGCAGAAATTGTGGGACAAATTTTGGTACCATTTTTACCCATTTCCCAGTGTAAAAATATAAAATCTGGGGCTAGAACAAAATTTTGGTGGTAAAAATGTAATTATTTTTTCTTCACTGCCCAATACAATAAAATTCTGTAACACACCCATGGTGTCAATGTGATCACTGCACCCCTAGATGAATTCATTGAGTTTGTAAAATAGTCACCTGGGGGGGGCGCTGTCTGCTGTTCTGGCATCTCAGGGACTATCCCAGTGGGTCAGGGCCCCTGCAAACCATAACAGTAAAATCCACACTATAATATGGTGCTTTTTCCCTTCTGAACTTTGCACTGTGGCTGAAAAGTAGGATATTGGCGTGATCACAAGAAATTCTTACAATGAACTGAGGTCTAATTTTTTTTCTATTAGCCCTTAGAAAAATTAAAAACTTGCGGCTAAAACAATACTTTAGTGGTAAAACTATACTGTATTTTGCCGTTTTAAGACGCATCGGATTATAAGGCGCACCCCACATTTTGAGGAGAAAAATAGGAAAAAACCTTTTCAATAAAATGGTGGTGGTTCTTACAATACAGGCATCTTATTGCTTACCGGGGGGTGGCTGCAGTGAAGCAGGGTCCCAGGGTTGCTGCTGGTGTTCAGTGGTGCTGGCCGCAGTGTAGCAGGGTCCCTGCTGGAGGAGGCAAGAGTGGCGCTGCGGGTGTCCTTTGGTGGGGGGTCTCTGACATTTTGTGAATGTCCTTAGCCCCCCTCACTGTTTACTATGCAGTGAAGTCCGGGAAAATGGCTTCCAGAGCGGCGCATGCGCAGATGGAGATCTTGGTGCCAATGGCACCAATAAAAACGTCAACTCGTCCCGCAAAAAACAAGATCTCACATGACTCTGTGGGCCAAAATATGGAAAAATTATAGATCTCAAAATGTGGTCATGCAAAAACTAATTTTTTGCAATAAAAAGCGTCTTTTAGTCTGTGACAGCTGCCAAACAGAAAAACTCGCTATAAATAGTAGATCAAACCCCCCTTTATCACCCCCTTAGTTAGGGAAAAATAATAATAATCTTTATTTTTATATAGCGCTAACATATTCCGCATTTCTTTACAGTTTTGCACACATTATCATCACTGTCCCCGATGGGGCTCACAATCTAAATTCCCTATCAGTATGTCTTTGGAATGTGGGAGGAAACCGGAGTACCCGGAGGAAACCCACGCAAACACTTGGAGAACATACAAACTCCTTGCAGATGTTGTCCAGGGTGGGATTAGAACCCAGGACTCCAGCGCTGCAAGGCTGCAGTGCTAACCAATAAAATAAAAAAATGTATTTATTTCCATTTTCCCATTAGGGCTGGGGTTAGGGTTGGGGCTAAAGTTAGGGTTACGATTGGGGTTAGGGTTGGGATTAGGGTTAGGGGTGTGTTAGGGTTGGAATTAGAATTGGGGGGTTTCCACTGTTTAGGCACATCAGGGGCTCTCCAAACATTACATGGTGTCTGATCTCAATTCCAGCCAATTTTGAATTGAAAATTCAAACGGCGCTCCTTCCTTTCCGATCTCTGCCATGCGCCCAAACAGTGGTTTACCTGCATATATGGGGTATCGTCATACTCAAGACAAATTGCACAACAACTTTTGGGGTCAAATTTCTCCTGTTATCCTTGGGAAAATAAAAAATTGGGGGCGCAAAGATCATTTTTATGGAAAAAATGATTTTTTATTTTTACGGCTCTACATTATAAACTTCTATGAAGCACTTGGGGGTTCAAAGTCCTCACCACATGTCTAGATAAGTTCCTTAGGGGGTCTACTTTCCAAAATGGGGGTTTCCACTGTTTAAGCACATCAGGGGCTTTCCAAACGCGACATGACTCCTGCAGACCATTCCATCAAAGTCTGCATTCCAAACGTCACTACTTCCCTTCCGAGCCCCGACATGTGCCCATACAGTAGTTTTCTCCCACATATGGGGTATCAGCGTACTCAGGACAAATTGGTCAACAACTTTTGGGGTCCAATTTCTCCTGTTACCCTTGGGAAAATAAAAAATTTGGGACTAAAAGATCATGTTTGTGGAAAAAATATTATTTTTTATTTTCACGCCCGGGCGTTATAAACTTTAGTGAAACACCTGGTGGTTCAAAGTTCTCATCACATATCTAGATAAGTTCCATGGAGGGGGGGGGGGGGGTCTAGTTTCCAAAATGGTGTCACTTATGGGGGGGTTTCCACTGTTTAGACATATCAGGGGCTCTCCAAACGCGACATGGCGTCTGATCTCAATTCCAGCCAATTCTGCGTTGAAAAAGTCAAACGGTGTTCCTTCCCTTGCAAGCTCTGCCATGCGCCCAAACAGTGGTTTACCCCCACATATGGGGTATCCGCATACTCAGGACAAATTACCCAATACCCTTTGGGGTCCTGTTACCCTTGGGAAAATTAAAGTTGGGTGTGAAAAGATCATTTTTGTACAAAAAATATGATTTTTTTTAATTTTACGGCTTTACGTTATAAACTTCTGTGGAGCCCTTGGGGGGTAAAAGTCTCTCCACATATCTAGATAAGTTCCATGGGGGGTCTAGTTTCCAAAATGATGTCACTTATGGGAGTTTCCACTGTTTAGACACATCAGTGGCTCTCCAAACGCGACATGGCGTCTGCTCTCAATTCCAGCCAATTTTGCGTTGAAAAAGTCAAACTGCGCTCCTTCCCTTCCGAGCTCTGCCATGCTCCCAAAAAGTTGCTCACCCCCACATATGGGGTATCAGCTTACTCAGGACAATTTGTACAATTTATTTTGGGGTCCAATTTCTCCTATTACCCTTGGGAAAATAAAAAATGTGTACCTGAAATAATTCTTTGGGGAAAAAAGTTGAATGTTCAATTTTTTTAAACATTCCAAAAATTCCTGTGAAGCACCTGAAGGGTTAATAAACTTCTTGAATGTGGTTTTGTGCACCTTGAGGGGTGCAGTTTTTAGAATGTTGTCACTTTTGGGTATTTTCTATCATATAGACCCCTCAAAGTAACTTCAAATGTGATGTGGTCCCTAAAAAAAAAATGGTGTTGTAAAAATGAGAAATCGCTGGTCAACTTTTAACCCTAACAAAAGAAAAATTTGGTTCCAAAATTGTGTTGATGTAAAGTAGACATGTGGGAAATGTTACTTAAGCATTTTGTGTGACATATCTGTGATTTAAGGGCATGAAAATTGTGAAATTTGCCAAATTTTCGCCAAATTTCCATTTTTTTTCCACAAATAAGCGCAAGTCATATCAAAGAAATTTTACCACGATCATGAAGTACAATATGTCATGAGAAAGCATTCTTAGAATCACCGGGATCCGTTGAAGCGTTCCAGAGTTATAACCTCATAGTGGGACAGTGGTCAGTATTGTAAAAATTGGCTTGGTCATTAACGTGCAAAAACCACCCTTGGGGGGGAGGGGTTAAGGAGAGAATTTTTCAGAGAAACCCTTTAAAGGGCCACTGTCACCCCCCCAGCCGTTATAAACTAAAAGAGCCACCTTGTGCAGCAGTAATGCTGCAGTCTAACAAGGTGGCTCTTTTTTAGTTTTTGATTCATTTATTACATCAATAAAGCGTTTTAAAAATTGGCCACAAATACCAGATATTGTACCTGGAGGCGGTCCGAATCGTCCTCTATCAATCTCCCAACTGCCGTCACTTTTCTCTTCAGGGGCGATGGTCGCCGCCCCCTTCGCACTGTTGCTTCTTAAATCCTGCGCTGTGCGTGCCTGCCTGGGGCCTGCGCAGTCTTCATCGTCAGTCAGGTGCGGGCAGTGCGGCCACCCTGTTCCTGAATCCCCGCCCCGCACTGTGTTATTCATTATGCACAGTGCGGGGCTGGGGTTCCTGGGCATGCGCACTGCGCTGTTCAGACGCTCCCCCGGTCCCCCGCCTTCCAGCGTTGTTCTTTGTGGCTGTTCAAAACGTCGGCAATGAAACCTGTATATTCCGGCAATGCTGGAAGGCGGGGGACCGGGGGAGCGTCTGACAAGCGCAGTGCGCATGCCCAGGAACCCCAGCCCCGCACTGTGCATAATGAATAACACAGTGCGGGCCCCAGGCAGGCACGCACAGCGCAGGCGCCGGATTTAAGAAGCAACAGCGCTCAGGGGGCGGCGACCATCGCCCCTGAAGAGAAGAGTGACGGCAGTTGGGAGATTGATAGAGGACGATTCGGACCGCCTCCAGGTACAATATCTGGTATTTGTGGCCAATTTTTTAAACGCTTTATTGAGGTAATAAATGAATCAAAAACTAAAAGAGCCACCTTGTTAGACTGCAGCATTACTGCTGCACAAGGTGGCTCTTTTAGTTTATAATGGCTGGAGGGGGTGACAGTGGCCCTTTAAGAATATGTTGAGCTTGTTTAAAATTTCAGTTAAAAAAACACTCATCCTTTGTCCCAAACCCACCCTTCCCCCACCCTCCATTCACCATATCCAGCACTGGCAAAGTTGACATTCCACACTCTGCCCTAAGGTGTGTCCATTAGGGATCGTTGACGCGGAGACCTGGACTCACTATCCTCTCACTCTTCTCAGGGAAACATTATTTTTAGCTTTTAAGGCTATTGCCATGAGATGGATGGATTGAAGACCCTCATGGATTTCACACTGGGTCAGTATGGTAAATACTGCAGCTTCTTATGAGAGGTATAAAGAAATAGACAGTGTCCTCAGAAATGTGATAAGGTATGAAAGCCCTAGTTTGATTCCCCTTTGACTCACTTTAGTCCACAGAGGATGAGGAGTATGCTCTCCATAAAGTATGTGATATTTGGTGCCTGACATGGGTGTCTTATGCTCTTGGTTAGACCCATGGTATGTTAAGGGCAAGGTTAAATTTGCTAGACAGTATTAAAGAGCTTGTCGACTACATTATATAATGCGCCTATCGATTTACATCTTGTAAAGAAGTATTTTTGTAAATACATACTGCTGCCATATGTGCTTGTGAGCGGCACTATTGCTGCCCACTCAGTCTTCATCACATGACCCCAGGTGCAGCCGCCACTTTTCTCATGTCAACTTCCGGACTTTCTTGATTCACCCAGATGTGACCCAGTCGCACGCACCCCCCTGATTGACAGTGCTGTGTGCAGTGTTTCACCACACGTCACAGCCCAGTATCCAGCACACACTTTCCATCCTCTGCTTTCATTGGCCGCAAGCGTGCGCTGGATATTGGGTTGTGACGTGCAGTCTAACGCCAACCACAGCCCTGTCAATCGGGGGATGCATGCGACTGGGCATGCCAGGGCGAATCAAGGAAGCTTGGAAGTTGACGTGACTTCAGCGGATGTCATCATAACATAAATAAGGTGCCATTTTTTTCATTACGCCACATTAAAGGGGTTGTCTGGGCAAATAATATTGGATACATAATATCAGATTTGTGGGCAATCTTACCCACTGCACCCTGATCGATCAGCTCCTTATAAGCCTAAGTGACCAGATGTAAATATTGAACTGAGCTGCACAGTTCAGTGTGTAGTGTTCTGTGCTGAAACCTGCAGGTCAGTTCCTGTTCTTTCAGGTAGAAGCTAATCTGCAGTTCTCAGCTGAATGTGACCTCATTGTTGCATCAAGTCAACAATGATCTATGGTGAACAGTTTAAAATCAGACGACCTGTTGAATCCTGCAGCATCACAAAGCTAACATTTGCCCTTGTCTCTCTGCTACAACCTTTCTCACTGTGCCTAAAATGATGCATGTGGAATATAAATATTAAATACGTATTGAAGGGATAATAATAATAATAATTTTTATTTATATAGCGCCAACATATTCCGCAGCGCTTTACAACTTATAGAGGGGACTTGTACAGACAATAGACATTACAGCATAACAGAAATCACAGTGCAAAATAGATACCAGGAGGAATGAGGGCCCTGCTCGCAAGCTTACAAACTATGAGGAAAAGGGGAGACACGAGAGGTGGATGGTAACAATTGCTTTAGTTATTTGGACCAGCCATAGTGTAAGGCTCGGGTGTTCATGTAAAGCTGCATGAACCAGTTAACAGCCTAAATATGTAGCAGTACAGACACAGAGGGCTATTAACTGCATAAAGTGTATGAGAACACGATGCAAGGAACCTGATTGTGTTTTGTTTTTTTTTCTATTTTTAATAGGCCACACAGGGATAGTTAGGTTAATGCGTTGAGGCGGTAGGCCAGTCTGAACAAATGCGTTTTTAGGGCACGCTTAAAACTGTGGGGATTGGGGATTAATCGTATTAACCTAGGTAGTGCATTCCAAAGAATCGGCGCAGCACTTGTAAAGTCTTGGAGACGGGAATGGGAGGTTCTGATTATTGAGGATGCTAACCTGAGGTCATTAGCGGAGCGGAGGGCACGGGTAGGGTGGTAGACTGAGACCAGAGAGGAGATGTAGGGTGGTGCTGAGCCATGGAGTGCTTTGTGGATGAGGGTAGTAGTTTTGTACTGGATTCTGGAGTGGATGGGTAGCCAGTGTAATGACTGGCACAAGGTAGAGGCATCGGTGTAACGGTTGGTGAGGAATATGATCCTGGCAGCAGCATTCAGGGCAGATTGGAGCGGGGAGAGTTTGGTAAGAGGGAGGCCGATTAGTAGAGAGTTACAATAGTCCAGACGGGAATGAATAAGAGAAACTGTAAGAGTTTTTGCAGAGTGGAAAGTAAGAAAAGGGCGAATTCTAGAAATGTTTTTGAGATGCAGGTAAGAAGAGCGAGCCAGTGATCGGATGTGGGGGGTGAATGAAAGCTCGGAATCAAGGATGACCCCAAGGCAGCGGGCATGTTGCTTTGGAGTAATGATTGAACCGCACACGGAGATGGCAATGTCAGGCAAAGGTAGGTTAGTAGAGGGAGAGAACACGAGGAGTTCAGTTTTTGACAGGTTCAGTTTCAGATAGAGGGAGGACATGATGTTAGAGACAGCGGTAAGACAATCACTGGTGTTTTCTAAGAAGGTCGGAGTGAAAGCAGGAGAAGAGGTGTATAATTGGGTGTCGTCAGCATAGAGATGGTACTGGAACCCAAATCTACTGATTTTGTCCAATAGGGGCAGTATACAAAGAGAAGAGGAGGGGGCCTAGGACTGATCCTTGAGGAACCCCAACAGTAAGGGGAAGGTGAGAGGAGGAGGAACCAGCAAAACATACAGTGAAGGATCGGTCAGAGAGATAGGAGGAGAACCAAGAGAGAACGGTGTCCTTGATGCCGATGGAGCGGAGCTTAGTGAGGAGGAGCTGATGATCCACAGTGTCTAATGCTGCGGAAAGATCCAATAGAATTAGCATGGAGTAGTGACCATTAGATTTAGCTGTTAGTAGGTCATGAGAGACTTTAGTGAGGGCAGTTTCAGTAGAGTGTAAAGAGCGGAAGCCAGATTGAAGAGGGTCGAGAAGAGTTATCTGAGAGATAGCGGGTAAGACGGGAGTGGACCAGGCGTTCCAGGAGTTTAGAGATGAAGGGAAGATTAGAGACAGGTCTATAATTAGCGGCACAGTTTTGGTCGAGGGAGGGTTTTTTAAGTAATGGATGTATGATGGCATGCTTAAATGAGGAGGGAAAAATACCGGAAGTGAGGGAAAGGTTGAATATTTTTGTTATGCGAGAGGTGACAGCCGGGGAAAGGGACTGGAGGAGATGTGACGGAATGGGGTCATTGGTGCAAGTGGTCGGGCGAGAAGATGCAAGGAGCCTGCTTACTTCTTCAGTAACTGGTTCAAAGTCAGAGACTGAACTAGATGCAGTGGGGGAGGGAGGACAGTGCCTGGTATGAAGAGATTGGGAGATGATTTCCTGTCGAATGTGGTCAATTTTTTCTTTGAAGTAATTGGCCAGATCGTCAGCGCGGAGATCTGTGGTTGGGGCCTGCTCTCTTGGGTTGAGTAGGGACTGGAAAGTGTCGAAGAGACGTTTAGGGTTATTGGACAGTGAGGTGATGAGGGTGTTGAAATAGGTTTGTTTGGAGAGGTGAAGGGCAGAGTTGTATGTTTTTAGCATGAACTTATAATGGATGAAATCTTCGGGTAGATTAGATTTTCTCCACAGACGTTCGGCGCACCTGGAGCATCGCTGCAGGAAGCGTGTTTGCAGCGTGTACCACGGTTGTCGCCGTCTGTGTCGAGTTGCTCTATGTATAGGAGGAGCAGCTTCATCCAGGGCACTATGCAGGGTTTCATTGTAATGCTTCAGAGCAGAATCAGGACATGAGATGGAGGAGATTGGGACCAATGAGGACTGCAAGTTCTGCATACGTTTCTGGGTGTTAATGGCCTGTATGTTTCTATAAGTGTGGAAAGTGGGGGTGACCTGAGCGGGATGGCAGTTCTTGATAGAGAATGAAAGAAGGTTGTGGTCAGAGAGCGGGAGAGGGGTGTTTGTGAAATCATCCACTGAGCAAAGTCGGGAGAAGACCAAGTCAAGGGAGTTTCCATCTTCATGCGTTGGAGAGTTAGTATGCTGCGAGAGGCCGAAAGAGGAGGTTAGAGATAAAAGGTGAGAAGCAGACGGGGAAAGGGGAGAAGCAATGGGGATGTTGAAATCACCCATGATAAGGGTGGGGGTGTCACAGGAGAGAAAGTGTGGAAGCCAAGTGGCAAAGTGATCCAGGAACTGATGAGAGGGGCCAGGAGGACGATACACCACAGCCACTCTCATGGAGAAGGGGACGTAGAGTCTGACAGCATGGACCTCAAAGGAAGGGAATACAAGTGAGGGTACTTGGGGGATAACTTGGATAGACCACTACTGGACAGCTACTTCCTAACACCTACACTGACTTTTTCTCTGATGTCGGCACCATATCTTCCAACAGTTATGGCCATGTTCTGTCAGTGTCGGAGGAATGGCACCGGTCTGAGAAAGAAGTACCATATATATTTTTTGTTTTTCTGATGGGGAGTTTAGCTATTAGGGGTTGGACAACCCCTTTAAGGCAATCTTTTAAATGACTGTAAATAATTGAATTCCTTAGGTTATCGACATCCCTCTCCTACTACTGTGGCAAGAACAGTACGGATCCTTCACACTTTGCTTGCCCTTGTAAACAAACACAGGAATTGTGATAAGTTTGAAGTCAATACTCAGAGTGTTGCTTATTTAGCAGGTAAGCGGTTTTTCTCTTGCCATTTTCTCTACTAAACCATTTTGCTTTTTATTGTTACAGAGCCAGTGTAGAAATGTATAGAGCTATGTCCTGTCTCTGCAATGACGTATAAACACTGCCGGAATTTGTGTTTGTGGAGATGTTCTGCTCTTGTGCTTCTGGGAAGAATACATCATGTTCTGATACGTGGTCCAGTAGAACATGGCAACAAGTTTTCTTTGTTTATTATGGACTACAAAGTCTGAAGTTAATGGGGTTATCCGGGTTTGGTATGTGTCTGCTGTCACTTAGTGACTGTAGATGTCTGAATGCTCACAGCATGTGCACCACATGCAGATAGGGTTCTCTGGTCCTGGCGGTGAAAATAAACGGTCACGTGACTGCAAGTATGGAATTGGCATACTTCCGGCCACATTCTGACTACAGGTGGTCGGCCTCACTTGATACAAATGAATTGAGCAGGGCCGAGAAACATCAGATCAGCCCGTGACCGCATGTATGCAAATCACATACTTGTGGTCACATGACCTCCCACTCTCACCACTGGCACTAGAGACGTGCAGTGCACGCTATGCAGATTGAAAAGTCTGCAGTCATATATAGTGGAGGTACAGAATATATACATTCTCTATGACTATATGGAACCATAATATGGATGTGGGCATGTGCACAGTCATACAAGTTTCTGGTTCTATTAGACTACAGCACATTTTTCTCTAATATTTCTAATCAATTTTACAATTGGCTTGTTAAAGGGTATGCTATCAGTGCAAATCATGAAATCCTTGCAGTTTTTACACTGCGCATTGCACCATATAATTGGCTGGATTAGCAGGATTGCAGTGGATAGTATAGATAACATGGGATCACACCATTTACAATCCGAGATGATCGCAGATCACCTCCTCCCCCTGCCTGCCTGCACATTGATCTTTGCACAGATCACAAAGCATGTCTTAAAAACTCCCATAAGTCACTGAACATCTCTGACCTATTGTAGCTCTTGACTTTCATCTCTCTGTATGCTGGTATACTGTAGCTCAGGGAAGATGACCACTCCCAAAATGGCAATGAAAAAAATCTACCATCAAAAAGACCATATTAAAAAAAAAAACGGTATTATCTTGTTTAAATGAATAAAAATACTGTAGGTAATACAACATATGTTTATCTACAACTGAAAAAACGGAGTAGCAACAAGCCACAACATATGAATAAAAATATAAATTTTATTACAAAATTACAATAAAAACACATAAGACAAAATCCATATAAGCACGATACATTAAAACTGGAGGAAAAAGAAGGTAAGTTGGGGGTGGGTGGAGGGTCAAGACATAAATGGACCTGTGAAAGGTGGGTGGATAAATATCCCAATTGTACAAGGACAATACTACATAAGTCATTGCCACAATGAAAAATTAAGCGCAAGTATCAAAACCACAGCAAAGTACGTCACCATATAGAAGCTTACCCATAATAGGTCCGACCGCATCAGCAGCCCCCCCTGACAGCCCCTGATGCGCATTTCGCGTGTTCAGCTTTATCAAAAGGGAGTAGATGTATTTGATAAAGCTGAACATGCGAAACGCGCGTCGGGGGGGGGGGGGGGCGGCGGCTGCTGCGGTTGGGAAATTTATATTTGTATTCATATGTTGTTGCTTGTTGCTACTCCATTTTTTCAGTTGTAGGTTAATATATTTGGAGTACTCCACTTTGTTTATCATTTTTGTTGTGGTGGGGGAGAGCTTGATATTAATATGCTCTTGGCCCGTTATTTAACTGATGTTATTTTATTATCTTTTCAAAACATATGTTAATCTGTAGCCTTATTTATTCTATTAAGACAGTATCCTCAATAAAGTCTGAGATGTTAGTAAATTGCAGTGGTCTAGTTGGGAACATTGTTGGCATAGGAGCTTCTTCTATGTTCCTGTAACAGACCCCTTTTAGTCATGATTCACAGTTGGTAAAGGTTTAGCTAACTGTCGTTAAATGCATGTGAATGGGATTTTACAAAACCATCGTTACAGAACCCTGGCCACATGTTGCAGAATCATGTACAAATTTGTGGCAAACTCCTTATGTAAACAGACTCCTGTGAATTAGACTGAGGTCACAATAATAAAAATTACATTTCTAAAAGCGAATAATGAATTTTCATGTGTCGTTCATGTGTTTCTCTTCTATATTTGTAGCATTACTTACAGTGTCTGAAGAGGTGAGGAGTCGCTGCAGCTTGAAACACAGAAAATCACTGTTGCTCACAGATGTTTCAATGGAAAATGTTCCTATGGATACATATCCGATGCACCACAGTGATCCCACCTGCAGGTCATTGTCCCATCTATACTCTAAAAATCATCTGTTGTATGCAAAGAGGTTTTTATATTAAATGTGTGATCCAAAATTCCCAAAGTTATGAAGGGCAACGTTTGTTTTTTTTTCTATACAGTTTGTTTTTAACATTATACATAATTTTTATACTTAAATTGCAATTTTTGCTTTGGCCGCTCGGCCTTATACTAGCCTCACTTCCTGTTTGTTACAAAAGACTTTTCGTAATCTCAGTATCATGACAGACTGGTATACAGTAGATACCACAAGATCCACCATTCACCCACCCTAGGTAATGGGCACATCTCACCTCCTCCTTCATTCATAATGACCAGATGAGAGCATGTGCAGAAAATACTTGTATCCGTCAGTAGTCAGATCCAGTCTGTTGCTACTTCTGTCCATGTTGCTACTTCTGTCCATGCAGCTGCTGAAAAAAACAAGAAGTGCGTCACTAATAGGACTAGTGGACAGTGTGGAAATTGCATTATTTCAGCGTTTTTTATTACATCAGTGATATGGTACATTGAAAAGAAAATTATTAGTTTTAAAACATACATTTACATAGATATTTGATTTAGACAATAGCCTATTTCCTTTAAGATATATATATATATATATATATATATATATTCGTTAATTATAAATTTTGGTCAAGGTCAACGCCTCTGACATTTGTATATTAAATTCCTCAGAACACTAAAGGAAAATCAACCGTGGTCATCCCCAAAAGGGTCTGGAATGCACCTAGCTGCGAGCTACCCCACAGTTGGGCAGGTTAGCCCACGGACTAGGAAGTCTATGAGTCTGGACATGGGGCAACCGTCACAAGCAAACACTAAAAAACTCTTGGGTAGGTCATACAAATGTAAAATATACTCAGGTCTATTACTTCATCTTGGTGGGGGGGTACATATTCTTCATATTTAATATCAAAAGTATGCTGTGAAACACAACCCGGTTTTACTTTAGATTCAGCTATGCTCCATGTTTTAGGTACAAGGAAAAGCTTTGATCATTTAATATCGGACACTAAGGCACCTAAAAGGCAGGAGATTGAATCTGGCATCACTACACCTCCGAAAATGAGGAGAGTAGCAGAGAACGATTATGATATTGGTGAGTTTCTAACTTAATGGAAATACCTAAACTACAGTCACCCTGCACATGTTGTCTTTCATCTGGTGGACTCGGAGTCCTCAATGTTGTCCATATGTCATCTAGTGCACTTCTCACCCCGCTGCTCAGTTATGTCACTTGTAGAGCTGAGTGGATGACTTCATGCAACCCTGGTGAAGGTCAATGCTCTCTGGGAATTAAAGAGAGCTGTATGAATTTCCTGAGCTTTTGGGTTCCCCAGCTCAACTTTTGAGTCGTCTCACCAGTCCAGCCAATCATAAGCTGCGCCTGGGATCCTGAATGGTAAAGAAATTCAGGCAGCTCTTTTCAATGTCCAGAGACTGCTGACTTGGACCATGGACCGGGGTCTCAATCTGCTCATTTCTAGTCACATGCCATTGCTGTCTAATCCGTTCTTTGAACATTTGCTGCCTGCCATATGGCTTTTGGCTACAGGGTATGTGTGTATGTTCACACTGTAAAATGTATATACCGTATATACTCGAGTATAAGCCGAGATTTTCAGCCCATTTTTGGGGGGCTGAAAGTCCCCCTCTCGGCTTATACTCGAGTCATACCCGGGGGTCGGCAGGGGAGGGGGGGCGGGGGCTATCTAATTATACTCACCTACTGCTGGCGTGGTCCCTGCGCATCCTTGCTTCTTCCAGCGCTGCATATTCTTCCTGTACTAAGCGGTCACATGGTCCCGCTCATAGAGGTGGAGCCGCATATTCATTTCAGTAATGAGCGGTAACTGTGACCGCTCAATACAGGAAGAAGATGCAGTGCTGGAAGAAGCAGGGACGCGCAGGGACTGCGCCAGCAGTAGGTGAGTATACAGCACTGTACAGCGCTGCGCGATATTTACCGCTCCTCGTTCCGGTGCGGCTTCGTCATCAGCGTCCTCTGGCAGTGACGCTCAGGTCAGAGGGCGCGGTGACGTAGTCAGTGCACGCCCTCTGCTGAACGTCAGTGCTGAAGACGGAGCCGCACTAGGAGCAGGTAAATATTGAAAGTGCTGGGGGTCCTGAGCGAAGAGAGGTGAGTATGTGATTTTTTTTTTTTTTTTTAATCGCAGCAAAAGCATATGGGGCAGTGACTGTACGGAGCATCTGTATGGGGCCATAACGATTGTGCAGCACTATAAGGCTATGTTCACACTTTGCGGTTTTTGCTGCGGATCCGCAGCGGATTTGACGCTACGGATCCGCAGCAGTTTTCCATGCAGGGTACAGTACAATGTTACCCTATGGAAAACAAAAACCGCTGTGCCCACTTTGCGGAAAATCCCTTTAAAAACCGCGCGGAATTGCTGCGGAAAAAAAGGAGCATGTCACTTCTTTCTGCGGATTCCGCAGCAGTTTTCAACATGCACCAATAGGAAAGTGCTGTTGAAAACCCGCAGAGGAATCCGCAGAAGAAACCGCAGGGAAAACCGCAGCGGTTTTTCAATGCGGTTTTTCCAAATCCGCTGCGGAAAAATCCACAGCAAAATCTGCAAAGTGTGAACATGCCCTAAGGGGCAGTGACTGTACAGAGCATCTTATGGGGCCATAACGATTGTGCAGCACTATATGGGGCCATAACGATTGTGCAGCACTATAAGGGGCAGTAACTGTACGGAGCATCTGTATGGGGCCATAACGATTGTGCAGCACTATATGGGGCCATAACGATTGTGCAGCACTATATGGGGCAAGTGACTGTACGGGGCCATAACGCTTGTGCAGCATTATAAGGGGCAGTGTCTGTACGGAGCATCTTATGGGGCAAGTGACTGTATGGATTATCTATGGGGCCATAACGTTGTGCAGCACTATATAGGGCAAATATCTCTATGGAGCATCTTATGGGGCCCTTATTACCCTTTGTGCAGGATTATATGGGGCATATTTTAATATGGAGCATCTAATGGGGCCCATCAAACTTTATGGAGCATTATAATGGGGCTCCTGATTCAATATGGATTCAAAAACACTTAACCTACTGATGTCTCAATTAATTTTACTTTTATTGGTATCTATTTTTACTTTTGAAATTTACCGGTAGCTGCTGCATTTTCCACCCTAGGCTTATACTCGAGTCATTAAGTTTTCCCTGTTTTTTGTGGCAAAATTAGGGGGGGTCGGCTTATACTCGAGTCGGCTTATACTCGAGTATATACGGTATATGTATTTACACCCACATATAGATCTAATATAGTATGTTCACATAGCCGTATTTTCGGTCCAAGTGTTGTCTGTGAGAAAGCTGACCTCACACGGACAGCACTTAATCTATTGTTACTCACTTGGGCTGTTCAGATGATGGTCATTCCACAGACTAGATAAATGTATAAAAAAAATTGTAGCATGCACAAGTCTACAATTGTAATTTCTTAGTGCGCAAAACAAATCGTATCCCACATATATCATCGTTAGAATATCCAATTTTTATCGATGCATTAAAATTCTTAACAAAATAAAATTTAGAAGACCAAATAGTTTTCTAACTGCTGATGTATAAAAATAAATGCGTTGCAGATGTATGACAATATAGATAACAAATCGTCTGTGTTGGTTTTTTTTCTGGATGCTTAGCCTAATACCAGGATTTGTGAATGAAGGGCAAAGCTTGATAAATTAGCTCCATTACTTCATGTTCTTTTCTTTTAGATACTCCAAGAATATCATCCCCTCAACAGCATCCTCATTTGCGGAAAGTATCTGTCTCCGAGTCAAACGTGCTTTTGGATGAGGAAGTTTTGACTGACCCTAAAACGCAAGCTCTGTTGCTGACTGTGCTTGTAAGATTGTTTTCTTTCTTTTTTGACAGATTGTTTGACAATTCATTATTTCATGATAAGCTTCACATTAGCTGCTGCCTCTTTTACAACCTGGAACAACAATTAGAGCCAGCATGAGCTTTTGAGTTTATTTTTTTTATCAGCGTCATACCATTCATACATATATATATATATATATATATATGTATTCTGCTCACATGCTGTTCAGTAGTGCCATGGTCATGCCTATTGCGGTATGCCACTGATATCACAGCAATAATAAGAAACACTCAAACAACAAAAACAAATGGTAATGATCATGATGTAATTAGATTCATGTCTGAAAATATATATACCCCATGGGTGTGTTTGTAGTAGACTATACCGGACCTATCGCCATGAAACAGAGACGAACAAAAGAAAAACGACGATAAGGCTGCTTTCACACCAGCGTCGGCACGGGGTCGTCGCGCTGCGTCGGCCCGACGTACTGACGCATACTGTGAAAAAAATGCCCGACGTGGGCAGCGGAACCAGTCTTACGACGCTTCCACTGCTCCATTGTAAGGTCCGGGGAGGGGGGGGTGGAGTTTCGGCCGCGCATGCGCGGTCGAAAATGGCGGACATGACGTGCAAAAAAACTTACATGTAACTTTGTTTGTGCCGACGGTCCGCCATAACACAGCGCAACCGTCGCAAGACAGTTGCGACGTGTGGCACTGCGTCGCAGTGCGTTGCTAATAAAAGTCTATGGAGAAAAAAAACGCATCCTGCGGGCAACTTTGCAGGATGCGTTTTTTCTCCACAACGACGCATTGCGGCGTGCAGTGCCCGACGCTAGTGTGAAAGTAGCCTAAAGTAGTGCTTTTAGCAATAAAGTACAATTGATTCACCTATTTTTGGACTACTTTCTTTGTTTTTCCTTTGTTAGGCTAAGTTCACGCTTGCGTTTGGCTGGTCTGCGTATGGCTGTGTACTTCCTTAAGCCCCGCCTATGTTCCGCCTACTTCCACATACGTCCTGCGTACCTATCTTTAACATTGGGTACTTAGGGACATGCGTTGTATGCTGATGTGTCCGCATGTGGCGTTTCGACATGCCCGCCGACCGCACAGGAACGCAACATAGGCGGAGCTTAAGGGAGGAAGTATGCAGCTATTCGCAGACCAGCCAAACGCAAGTGTGAACTCGGCCTTAGTGTATCACAGCAATAATATAGACCTGCGTCATACTACATTCACTCTACTAATATACACCCGCATCATGCTATATGCACTATAGTAATATACAGCCGCATCATGCTATATGTACTATAGTAATATACACCCGCATCATGCTATATGCACTATAGTAATGTACAGCCACATCATGATATATGTACTATAGTAATATACACCCATCATGCTATATTCACTATAGTAATATACAGCCGCATCATGCTATATTCACTATAGTAATATACACCCGTATCATGCTATATGTACTATAGTAATATACACCCGCATTATGATATATGTACTATAGTAATATACACCCGCATCATGCTATATGCACTATAGTAATATACAGCCGCATCATGCTATATGCACTATAGTAATATACAGCCGCATCATGCTATATTCACTGTAGTAATATACACCCGTATCATGATATATGTACTATAGTAATATACACCCATCATGCTATATTCACTATAGTAATATACATCCGCATCATGCTATGTGCACTATAGTAATATACACCCGCATCATGCTATATGCACTATAGTAATATACAGCCGCATCATGCTGTATGCACTATAGTAATATACAGCCGCATAATGCTATATGTACTATAGTAATATACATCCATCATGCTATATTCACTATAGTAATATACAGCCGCATCATGCTATATTCACTTTAGTAATATACACCCGTATCATGATATATGTTCTATAGTAATATACACCCGCATCATGCTATATGCACTATAGTAATATACAGCCACATCATGCTATATGCAGTATAGTAATATACAGCCACATCATGCTATATGCACTATAGTAATATACAGCCACATCATGATATATGTTCTATAGTAATATACACCCGCATCATGCTATATGCACTATAGTAATATACAGCCACATCATGCTATATGCACTATAGTAACATACATCCGCATCATGCTATGTGCACTATAGTAATATACACCCGCATCATGCTATATGCACTATAGTAATATACAGCCGCATCATGCTATATGCACTATAGTAATATACAGCCGCATAATGCTATATGCACTATAGCAGTGGCAGCTAACCTGTGGCACACGTGCCAGATTGGGCACCCAGAGCCTTCTCAGCCCCCTCGCCATCTCCCTCATCATTAGCACTGTAGCCACTCTCTCATCAGTCTGTGCGCGGGCTGAGGAGAGTGGTGGTGTTAGTGCCCACAGGTAGGATTGTGATATATGAAGGGACCAGATCAGAGCTGGAACTGGCTGAAGTGAGTAGTTACCGTATATACTCTTGTATAAGCCGAGTTTTTCAGCACAGAAGAACAGACCTCCACTACAATTAGTGGTTAGTATCTTATGCTTGGAGTGCAGTGCTTACAAGCTCTTTGACATTGACTCTATAGCGCGCTAATGTACGAGTTGTCTTTCAAATCTAAAACCTCAGTATTCAGGGCACTAAGTGGGTTTTGAATTGCGGTTTGGGCACTGGATCTCTAAAAGGTTCGCCATCACTAGACTATAGTAATATAGACCTGCATCATGCTATATGCACTGTAGTATTATAGACCTGCATCATGCTATATACACTGTAGTAATATAGACCTGCATCATTCTGTATGCACTGTAGTAATATAGACCTGCATCATTCTGTATGCACTGTAGTAATATAGACCTGCATCATTCTGTATGCACTGTAGTAATATAGACCTGCATCATTCTGTATGCACTATAGTAATATAGACCTGCATCATATTATATACACTGTAGTAATCTAGACATTCATCATGCTATACACACTGTAGTAGATAAGATAATAGATACTCTAAATAGATGTATAATAGATAATAGATAGATACTGTAGATAGATATATAGATAATAGATACTGTAGATAGATAATAGATGGATGATAGATAGATAATAGAGAGTTAGATGTAGATGATAGATAGATAAGAGATAGATGATGGATAGATAATAGATACTGTAGATAGATAATAGATAGATATATAATAGATAGATAATAAATAGATGATATAGATAATAGGTAGATATATGATATATAATACAGTAGATAATAGATACTGTAGATAGATATATAGATAGACACTGTAGAGTGATAATAGATAGATAATAGATAACAGAGAGATAGATAATAGAGATAGATGATGGATAGATAATAGATACTATAGATGCTATACACACTGTAGTAATATAGCCCTGCATCATTCTGTATGCACTGTAGTAATATAGGCCTGCATCATGATATACTGTATACACTGTAGTAATATAGACCTGCATCATGTTTTATGTACTGTAGTAATATAGACCTGCATCATGTTATATACACCGTAGTAATATAGACCTGCATCATGTTATATGTACTGTAGTAATATAGACCTGCATCATGTTATATGTACTGTAGTAATATAGACCTGCATCATGTTATATGTACTGTAGTAATATAGACCTGCATCATGCTATACACACTGTAGTAATATAGACCTGCATCATGCTATAGGCACCGTAGTAATATAGACCTGCATCATGTTATATGTACTGTAGTAATATAGACCTGCATCATGTTATATGTACTGTAGTAATATAGACCTGCATCATGCTATAGGCACTGTAGTAATATAGACCTGCATCATGCTATACACACTGTAGTAATATAGACCTGCATCATGCTATAGGCACTGTAGTAATATAGACCTGCATCATTCTGTATGCACTGTAGTAATATAGACCTGCATCATGCTATAGGCACTGTAGTAATATAGACCTGCATCATGCTATACACACTGTAGTAATATAGACCTGCATTATTCTGTATGCACTGTAGTAATATAGACCTGCATCATGCTATACACACTGTAGTAATATAGACCTGCATCATGATATACTGTATACACTGTAGTAATATAGACCTGCATCATGTTATATGTACTGTAGTAATATAGACCTGCATCATGTTATATGCACCGTAGTAATATAGACCTGCATCATGTTATATGTACTGTAGTAATATAGACCTGCATCATGTTATACACACTGTAGTAATATAGACCTGCATCTTGTTATATGCACCGTAGTAATATAGACCTACATCATGTTATATGCACCGTAGTAATATAGACCTGCATCATGTTATATGTACTGTAGTAATATAGACCTGCATCATGTTATATACACCGTAGTAATATAGACCTGCATCTTGTTATATGCACCGTAGTAATATAGACCTGCATCATGTTATATGTACTATAGTAATATAGACCAGCATCATGCTATACACACTGTAGTAATATAGACCTGCATCATGATATACTGTATACACTGTAGTAATATAGACCTGCATCATGATATACTGTATACACTGTAGTAATATAGACCTGCATCATGTTATATGTACTGTAGTAATATAGACCAGCATCATGCTATACACACTGTAGTAATATAGACCTGCATCATGATATACTGTATACACTGTAGTAATATAGACCTGCATCATGTTATATGTACTGTATTAATATAGACCTGCATCATGTTATATACACCGTAGTAATATAGACCTGCATCATGCTATATGTACTGTAGTAATATAGACCTGCATCATGTTATATGCACCGTAGTAATATAGACCTGCATCATGTTATATGTACTGTAGTAATATAGACCTGCATCATGTTATATGTACTGTAGTAATATAGACCTGCATCATGTTATATGTACTGTAGTAATATAGACCTGCATCATGTTATATGCACCGTAGTAATATAGACCTGCATCATGTTATATGTACTGTAGTAATATAGACCTGCATCATGTTATATGTACTGTAGTAATATAGACCTGCATCATGTTATATGCACCGTAGTAATATAGACCTGCATCATGTTATATACACTGTAGTAATATAGACCTGCATCATGTTATATGTACTGTAGTAATATAGACCTGCATCATGTTATATGCACTGTAGTAATATAGACCTGCATCATGTTATATGCACCGTAGTAATATAGACCTGCATCATGATATACTGTATACACTGTAGTAATATAGACCTGCATCATGTTATATGTACTGTAGTAATATAGACCTGCATCATGTTATATGCACCGTAGTAATATAGACCTGCATCATGTTATATGCACCGTAGTAATCTAGACCTGCATCATGTTATATGTACTGTAGTAATATAGACCTGCATCATGTTATATGTACTGTAGTAATATAGACCTGCATCATGTTATATACACCGTAGTAATATAGACCTGCATCATGTTATATGTACTGTAGTAATATAGACCTGCATCATGTTATATGCACCGTAGTAATATAGACCTGCATCATGTTATATGCACCGTAGTAATCTAGACCTGCATCATGTTATATGTACTGTAGTAATATAGACCTGCATCATGCTATATACACCGATGTAAAATAGACCTGCATCATGTTATATGTACTATAGTAATATAGACCTGCATCATGTTATATGTACTGTAGTAATATAGACCTGCATCATGTTATGTGTACTGTAGTAATATAGACCTGCATCATGTTATATGTACTGTAGTAATATAGACCTGCATCATGTTATATGTACTGTAGTAATATAGACCTGCATCATGCTATACACACTGTAGTAATATAGACCTGCATCATGCTATAGGCACCGTAGTAATATAGACCTGCATCATGTTATATGTACTGTAGTAATATAGACCTGCATCATGTTATATGTACTGTAGTAATATAGACCTGCATCATGCTATAGGCACTGTAGTAATATAGACCTGCATCATGCTATACACACTGTAGTAATATAGACCTGCATTATTCTGTATGCACTGTAGTAATATAGACCTGCATCATGCTATACACACTGTAGTAATATAGACCTGCATCATGACATACTGTATACACTGTAGTAATATAGACCTGCATCATGTTATATGTACTGTAGTAATATAGACCTGCATCATGTTATATGCACCGTAGTAATATAGACCTGTATCATGTTATATGTACTGTAGTAATATAGACCTGCATCATGTTATACACACTGTAGTAATATAGACCTGCATCTTGTTATATGCACCGTAGTAATATAGACCTGCATCATGTTATATGCACCGTAGTAATATAGACCTGCATCATGTTATATGTACTGTAGTAATATAGACCTGCATCATGTTATATACACCGTAGTAATATAGACCTGCATCTTGTTATATGCACCGTAGTAATATAGACCTGCATCATGTTATATGTACTGTAGTAATATAGACCAGCATCATGCTATACACACTGTAGTAATATAGACCTGCATCATGATATACTGTATACACTGTAGTAATATAGACCTGCATCATGATATACTGTATACACTGTAGTAATATAGACCTGCATCATGTTATATGTACTGTAGTAATATAGACCAGCATCATGCTATACACACTGTAGTAATATAGACCTGCATCATGTTATATGCACTGTAGTAATATAGACCTGCATCATGTTATATGCACCGTAGTAATATAGACCTGCATCATGATATACTGTATACACTGTAGTAATATAGACCTGCATCATGTTATATGTACTGTAGTAATATAGACCTGCATCATGTTATATGCACCGTAGTAATATAGACCTGCATCATGTTATATGCACCGTAGTAATCTAGACCTGCATCATGTTATATGTACTGTAGTAATATAGACCTGCATCATGTTATATGTACTGTAGTAATATAGACCTGCATCATGTTATACACACTGTAGTAATATAGACCTGCATCTTGTTATATGCACCGTAGTAATATAGACCTGCATCATGTTATATGCACCGTAGTAATATAGACCTGCATCATGTTATATGTACTGTAGTAATATAGACCTGCATCATGTTATATACACCGTAGTAATATAGACCTGCATCTTGTTATATGCACCGTAGTAATATAGACCTGCATCATGTTATATGTACTGTAGTAATATAGACCAGCATCATGCTATACACACTGTAGTAATATAGACCTGCATCATGATATACTGTATACACTGTAGTAATATAGACCTGCATCATGATATACTGTATACACTGTAGTAATATAGACCTGCATCATGTTATATGTACTGTAGTAATATAGACCAGCATCATGCTATACACACTGTAGTAATATAGACCTGCATCATGTTATATGCACTGTAGTAATATAGACCTGCATCATGTTATATGCACCGTAGTAATATAGACCTGCATCATGATATACTGTATACACTGTAGTAATATAGACCTGCATCATGTTATATGTACTGTAGTAATATAGACCTGCATCATGTTATATGCACCGTAGTAATATAGACCTGCATCATGTTATATGCACCGTAGTAATCTAGACCTGCATCATGTTATATGTACTGTAGTAATATAGACCTGCATCATGTTATATGTACTGTAGTAATATAGACCTGCATCATGTTATATACACCGTAGTAATATAGACCTGCATCATGTTATATGTACTGTAGTAATATAGACCTGCATCATGTTATATGCACCGTAGTAATATAGACCTGCATCATGTTATATGCACCGTAGTAATCTAGACCTGCATCATGTTATATGTACTGTAGTAATATAGACCTGCATCATGTTATATGTACTGTAGTAATATAGACCTGCATCATGTTATGTGTACTGTAGTAATATAGACCTGCATCATGTTATATGTACTGTAGTAATATAGACCTGCATCATGTTATATGTACTGTAGTAATATAGACCTGCATCATGTTATATACACCGTAGTAATATAGGCCTGCATCATGTTATATGTACTGTAGTAATATAGACCTGCATCATGCTATATACACCGTAGTAATATAGACCTGCATCATGTTATATGTACTGTAGTAATATAGACCTGCATCATGTTATATGTACTGTAGTAATATAGACCTGCATCATGTTATATGTACTGTAGTAATATAGACCTGCATCATGTTATATGCACCGTAGTAATCTAGACCTGCATCATGTTATATGTACTGTAGTAATATAGACCTGCATCATGTCATATGTACTGTAGTAATATAGACCTGCATCATGTTATATGTACTGTAGTAATATAGACCTGCATCATGTTATATGTACTGTAGTAATATAGACCTGCATCATGTTATATACACCGTAGTAATATAGGCCTGCATCATGTTATATGTACTGTAGTAATATAGACCTGCATCATGCTATATACACCGTAGTAATATAGACCTGCATCATGTTATATGTACTGTAGTAATATAGACCTGCATCATGTTATATGTACTGTAGTAATATAGACCTGCATCATGTTATATGTACTGTAGTAATATAGACCTGCATCATGTTATATGCACCGTAGTAATCTAGACCTGCATCATGTTATATGTACTGTAGTAATATAGACCTGCATCATGTCATATGTACTGTAGTAATATAGACCTCCATCATGTTATATGTACTGTAGTAATATAGACCTGCATCATGTTATATGTACTGTAGTAATATAGACCTGCATCATGTTATATGCACCGTAGTAATATAGACCTGCATCATGTTATATGTACTGTAGTAATATAGACCTGCATCATGCTATATACACCGTAGTAATGTAGACCTGCATCATGTTATATGTACTGTAGTAATATAGACCTGCATCATGTTATATGCACCGTAGTAATATAGACCTGCATCATGTTATATGTACTGTAGTAATATAGACCTGCATCATGCTATATACACCGTAGTAATGTAGACCTGCATCATGCGATATACACTGTATGTTCATTTCTGCAGGCTACGCTTGTAAAATACACTACAGATGAGTTTGATCAGCGTATCCTTTATGAATACTTAGCTGAAGCCAGTGTGGTCTTCCCCAAAGTGTTTCCAGTGGTGTAAGTATCTCTCATTTACAAATACTCTGACAAGCCATTTTATGTATTATACTGAGGGAATATAATCTCATCTGTAACGCCACAAGCAAATAACACAACCTCTTCCGTGTATTCGCACCTCTAAATTTGCTACTAATAGCTACTAGAATCATATTATACCAAAGGATTGGGTATATTTTTTCTGTATGATACATCGGGGATTTTGCCATAGTGTTTATGGTGGCACTTTTATTTATTTTACCATTAGATTTTTACCTCTCCAGAGACAATCACTTTTAGTCTCCATCAGTCCCGACACCCCTGATAAATGTTTTATCAGGGGTGTGATATTGTTTTGGACTTTTTACTATTAGGGCGTTGATCCTGAAAATGTAAAATTTGTGTTCATTATGTTGGTTCTGTTTCAGTTGTAAAATGTTTTAAGTGGTTTTTTTTTGTATTTCAGACACAATTTATTGGACTCCAAGATCAACACCCTTCTGTCATTGTGTCAAGACCCCAATTTATTGAATCCCATACATGGGATTGTGCAAAGCGTGGTGTACCATGAAGAATCTCCTCCACAGTATCAACCATCTTACCTGCAAAGTAAGCGTAAAGTGCTGTGAACTTGCTTGCTGTCTTTAATCAGTCACGATCCGGGTACTGGATTACAGCAGTTTCTGAATTAATCGTACCAGTAAACCATCCATTTTTTTGTTTCTCCTATATTAAAGAATATACCATAGACTTATTAGAGGAATGTTCCTTGCTTACCGCTCTTTGAGTGAGAGCTCAGCGGCTCTTGCAAACCCAATTGATTTCTTGCACAGATTTGAACAACCAGAGTGTGTGACTTAAGCTTACCACAACAATAGCTGCTGATTATCCAGAAAATTGCAGAATCTGTTCAATACCAGGCCTCTCTTGTTTTCTGAAGGCTGCACAACCACTCTATACCCATTCAATAGTCTGTGATTGTTCTGTACCTAGAAAACCTATAACATACTACTTGTAGCACCTCTAATGTGCCTGTTGTAAGTCTTACTATCCCAGGAAGACCTTTATTTAGCTATTCTTGGAAAGCATGTGTTTCCATATCTTGCTTTCTCTAATTCTGGTCAGCAATTTTGTATATCTACAGTTTTCCTCAAATCCTTTATCAATTGCTTATTTGTTTTTACCTTTGCAGGTTTTGGATTTAATGGCTTGTGGAGGTTTGCTGGTCCTTTCTCAAAGGTAAAGAATATTAATGTTGTGAAGTGCTTCAATGCAAAGTTTATACGGTGCTATTAGTTTGCAAATCCTTGGTTTATTTATAACGAGTGGATTTTTAAATCGATACTCTGTAGTTTTACACCATGAAAATGATTAGCATAACAAAATAGAACAAAATCATGGTTCTCCAGTAAAAGGAAGAAAAAAAACTGAAGGAAATGTCATTACAAATAAATGAATAAATATATTTAACAAATCACAATCATTTTTATTACGTAGATAATTCCCAAAAAGAATTAAAATAGCCATTGTGTTATTGCAGTAACAGAACAGAAACCTACAATGTTAATAGGACATGTGCTCGCAAACATGTGTAGTAGGAAGCTCTGGTGCTGTGACATGCAAATAGCCTAAACCATGTGCCGTCAGCATTGAGAAAGTCCAAGTACCTTCTTCTTAGCCACCTCAGCTTCCATGGTATCTCCACTATTCAGAACAGACATGGTGGACAGCAGTGTGAGCAGCCTCTTCAAGTGTGAATGACATCTTATCTCAGCACCCTTGGTATCTCCAGTATTATATCATGTAGACAGGGTGGACAGCAGTATGAGCAGCCTCCTCTTACCCCGGTATTCCTGGTATCTTAGTGTTATATCATGTGGACAGCAATGTGAGCAGCCTCCTCTTACCCCAGTATCCCTGGTATCTGCAGTATTATATCATGTAGACAAGGTGGGCAGCAATGTGAGCAGCCTCCTCTTACCCCAGTATTCCTGGTATCTGCAGTATTATATCATGTAGACAGGGTGGACAGCAGTGTGAGCAGTCTCCTCTTACCCCAGTATCCCTGGTATCTCCAGTATTATATCATGTAGACAGGTTGGACAGCAGTGTGAGCAGCCTCTTCTTACCCCATTATTCCTGGTATCTCCAGTATTATATCACGTAGACAGGGTGGATAGCAATGTGATGAGCCCTCCCCTTACCCCAGTATTCCTGGTATCTCCATTATTATATCATCTGGTATCTCCATTATTATATCATGTAGACAGGGTGGACAGCAGTGTGAGCAGTCTCCTCTTACCCCAGTATCCCTGGTATCTCCAGTATTATATCATGTAGACAGGGTGGAGAGCAGTGTGAGCAGCCTCCTCTTACCCCAGTATTCCTGGTATCTCCCGTATTCTATCATGTAGACAGGGTGGACAGCAGTGTGAGCAGCCTCCTCTTACCCCAGTATTCCTGGTATATCCAGTATTATATCATGTAGACAGGGTGGACAGCAATGTGATCAGCCTCCTCTTACCCCAGTATTGCTGGTATCTCCAGTATCATATCATGTAGACAGGGTGGACAGCAGTATGAGCAGCCGACTCTTACTCCAGTATTCCTGGTATCTCCTGTATTGTATCATGTAGACAGGGTGGAGAGCAGTGTGAGCAGCCTTCTCTTACCCCAGTATCCCTGGTATCTCCAGTATTGTATCATGTAGACAGGGTGGACAGCAGTGTGAGCAGTCTCCTCTTACCCCAGTATCCCTGGTATCTCCAGTATTATATCATGTAGACAGGGTGGAGAGCAGTGTGAGCAGCCTCCTCTTACCCCAGTATTCCTGGTATCTCCCATATTCTATCATGTAGACAGGGTGGACAGCAGTGTGAGCAGCCTCCTCTTACCCCAGTTCGCATGGTATCTCCGGTTTTATATCATGTAGACAGGGTGGACAGCAGTGTGATCAGCCTCCTCTTACCCCAGTATTCCTGGTATATCCAGTATTATATCATGTAGACAGGGTGGACAGCAATGTGATCAGCCTCCTCTTACCCCAGTATTGCTGGTATCTCCAGTATCATATCATGTAGACAGGGTGGACAGCAGTATGAGCAGCCGACTCTTACTCCAGTATTCCTGGTATCTCCTGTATTGTATCATGTAGACAGGGTGGACAGCAGTGTGAGCAGCCTCCTCTTACCCTAGTATCCCTGGTATCTCCAGTATTATATCTTGTGGACAGCAGTGTGAGCAGCCTCCTCTTACCCCAGTATCCCTGGTATCTCCAGTATTATATCATGTAGACAGGGTGGACAGCTGTGTGAGCAGTCTCCTCTTACCCCAGTATCCCTGGTATCTCCAGTATTATATCATGTAGACAGGTTGGACAGCAGTGTGAGCAGCCTCTTCTTACCCCATTATTCCTGGTATCTCCAGTATTATATCATGTAGACAGGGTGGATAGCAATGTGATGAGCCCTCCCCTTACCCCAGTATTCCTGGTATCTCCATTATTATATCATGTAGACAGGGTGGACAGGAGTGTGAGCAGCCTCCTCTTACCCCAGTATTCCTGGTATCTCCTGTATTGTATCATGTAGACAGGGTGGACAGCAGTGTGAGCAACCTCCTCTTACCCCAGTATTCCTGGTATCTCCAGTATTGTATCATGTAGACAGGGTGGACAGCAGTGTGAGCAGCCTCCTCTTACCCTAGTATCCCTGGTATCTCCAGTATTATACCATGTAGACAGGGTGGACAGCTGTGTGAGCAGTCTCCTCTTACCCCAGTATCCCTGGTATGTCCAGTATTATATCATGTAGACAGGATGGACAGCAGTGTGAGCAGTCTCCTCTTACCCCAGTATCCCTGGTATCTCCAGTATTATATCATGTAGACAGGTTGGACAGCAGTGTGAGCAGCCTCTTCTTACCCCATTATTCCTGGTATCTCCAGTATTGTATCATGTAGACAGGGTGGATAGCAATGTGATGAGCCCTCCCCTTATCCCAGTATTCTTGGTATCTCCATTATTATATCATGTAGACAGGGTGGACAGCAGTGTGAGCAGCCTCCTCTTACCCCAGTATCCCTGGTATGTCCAGTTATTATATCATGTAGACAGGGTGGAGAGCAGTGTGAGCAGCCTCCTCTTACCCCAGTATTCCTGGTATCTCCAGCATTGTATCATGTAGACAGGGTGGACAGCAGTGTGAGCAGTCTCCTCTTACCCCAGTATCCCTGGTATCTCCAGTATTCTATCATGTAGACAGGGTGGACAGCAGTGTGAGCAGCCTCCTCTTACCCCAGTTCCCATGGTATCTCCGGTATTATATCATGTAGACAGGGTGGACAGCAGTGTGATCAGCCTCCTCTTACCCCGGTATTCCTGGTATATCCAGTATTATATCATGTAGACAGGGTGGACAGCAATGTGATCAGCCTCCTCTTACCCCAGTATTGCTGGTATCTCCAGTATTATATCATGTAGACATGGTGGACAGCAGTATGAGCAGCCTCCTCTTACTCCAGTATTCCTGGTATCTCCTGTATTGTATCCTGTAGACAGGGTGGACAGCAGTGTGAGCAGCCTCCTCTTACCCCAGTATCCCTGGTATCTCCAGTATTATATCATGTAGACAGGGTGGACAGCTGTGTGAGCAGCCTCCTCTTACCCCAGTATCCCTGGTATCTCCTGTATTATATCATGTAGACAGGATGGACAGCAGTGTGAGCAGCCTCCTCTTACCCCAGTTCCCATGGTATCTCCGGTATTATATCATGTAGACAGGGTGGACAGCAATGTGATCAGCCTCCTCTTACCCCAGTATTCCTGGTATATCCAGTATTATATCATGTAGACAGGGTGGACAGCAATGTGATCAGCCTCCTCTTACCCCAGTATTGCTGGTATCTCCAGTATTATATCATGTAGACAGGATGGACAGCAGTGTGAGCAGCCTCCTCTTACCCCAGTTCTCATGGTATATCCAGTATTTTATCATGTAGACAGGGTGGACAGCAGTGTGAGCAGCCTCCTCTTACCCTAGTATCCCTGGTATCTCCAGTATTATATCTTGTGGACAGCAGTGTGAGCAGCCTCCTCTTACCCCAGTATCCCTGGTATCTCCAGTATTATATCATGTAGACAGGTTGGACAGCAGTGTGAGCAGCCTCTTCTTACCCCATTATTCCTGGTATCTCCAGTATTGTATCATGTAGACAGGGTGGATAGCAATGTGATGAGCCCTCCCCTTATCCCAGTATTCTTGGTATCTCCATTATTATATCATGTAGACAGGGTGGAGAGCAGTGTGAGCAGCCTCCTCTTACCCCAGTATTCCTGGTATCTCCAGCATTGTATCATGTAGACAGGGTGGACAGCAGTGTGAGCAGTCTCCTCTTACCCCAGTATCCCTGGTATATCCAGTATTATATCATGTAGACAGGGTGGACAGCAATGTGATCAGCCTCCTCTTACCCCAGTATTGCTTGGTATCTCCAGTATTATATCATGTAGACAGGATGGACAGCAGTGTGAGCAGCCTCCTCTTACCCCAGTTCTCATGGTATATCCAGTATTTTATCATGTAGACAGGGTGGACAGCAGTGTGAGCAGCCTCCTCTTACCCTAGTATCCCTGGTATCTCCAGTATTATATCTTGTGGACAGCAGTGTGAGCAGCCTCCTCTTACCCCAGTTCCCATGGTATCTCCAGTATTATATCATGTAGACAGGGTGGACAGCAGTGTGATCAGCCTCTTCTTACCCTAGTATTTCCAGTATTATATCTTGTTGGACAGCAGTGTGAGCAGCCTCCTCTTACCCCATTATCCCTGGTGTCTCCAGTATTAGAGCAGAATATACACTATAAGCACATCCCCCAAATGAAGCGAGAGGAAGAGGAGCTTATGCCGCAAGTATTTGTACTATTATGCTAGGGCAGGTTTCTATCCATGTTATGAAACAGTGGCCATTTTAATTCTATAGTAATTACCTTTCTAGACAAAGCGAGTATGATTTGCTACTTATTTATGAATTTATCCATAATTACAGTTCCTTCTTTTTCCCAATTCCTGAAAAAAACTTTTAAAGATATGCTCACACGTGGAAACTCACCAGCCGAAATTGACCTGTAATGCAGCTTTTACATCATCACTTTGTCAATTTATTCAGCAGATTTTTCTCTGCAGCTTTCTTTCTCTGCAAAACTTATAATGGAGTCTGCAGCAAAATCAGTGACAAGTTTTGATTCATATTTTCTGCGGTTCTGTGGAAAAATTATGCTTTCTGTGTGAACATACCCTCACTGTATTAAGTATTTTTTTTCTTGAGGGTCTCCAGTTTGCTAGCAGCCAGCACAGGTTCCATCCTGGTAGACTACAATGCCTACAGTGTGTATCTTGGTGGTATATTTATACACTATGTTGTTTTGCACTCTGTAATAGATTTGCAGTTATTGATTCCTAACAAACATTTTTTTTCATCAGCAAACCCAAATTCCTGACTACGCTGAGCTCATAGTAAAGTTTCTTGATGCCTTGATTGACAAGTACTTGCCTGTTATTGATGAAGAAGCCAGTGAGGAGTCGCTGCTGACACCTACATCTCCATACCCTCCTGCTGTGCAGAGCCAACTAAGTATTACTGCTAACCTTAACCTATCCAACTCAATGACCTCTCTCGCCACTTCCCAGCATTCCCCAGGTTAGTTCTGTATGAGCCAATCGAGAGCATATACTGTATGTAATAACTTTTAATGTTATCAGATAATGACAAGTGTTTTCATTGCTTAAGAAATTATTTACCCATCATTAGCTCAAATTCTAATTTATATATTTAACTGACCAGATTCACCTTATGCAGGGACCTAATTATGTGGTTGAAATATTTTTTTTTCTCTTCAGAAACTAAAATCTCTAAAATTTGAGCAGTGTTTTTTAACTTCTGCATTAGAGTGTTATATTCTAAATTTTGGTGGCAAACAAATAAGCCACAATGTTTCATGTGTAAGATCACAAATTATCATTATTATATTGAATAACATTAATATTTTCCATTTGCTTAACTTGTACTGATCCCGAGTTGCTGATTCTACTATAGTCTGTAGCGACAACCTCCGTTCTGCAGACACCAGAATTTCGAGAATTATCTAAAGTTCCTGACTTAACGGAGATGTGTATTTTTTGGGCTTGGGAATTGGTAGTTACTCAATATCAGTAAACGTTAATTATCGTTTTAAGGTGAAAGTATATAAATATATGAAATTGAAAAGTGGTGATCATTGGTAACAGAAATTGTTCAGTTTAGAATAACGGAGGGTCAAACTCCATAAGCAAACGTGTTTTGGGGTGTTTGTACCTCATCATTGTAAAGCAGGAGAGCTGATCTGCTGGGTGAGAGGCCTAGAACCAGATTTAAATATGCAAATAGCCTTCGGCGAGGATGAGCACGTGAACACTAGTGCCACCTATGAGTAGTAGTCAGTATCCACTCTTTAGAGGGAATCTTTCACCAGGATTTCACCGCGCCAAATGATTTACTGTATATGTGCATGTTTCAAAGAGAAGTCCAGCAATACCAGTACATGGCTAGTCCGTTACTGAGAAATCAGCATTTTAATTGATATACAAATAAGGCTAAGGGTACCGTCACACAGTGCCATTTTGATCGCTACGACGGTACGATTCGTGACGTTCTAGCGATATCCATATGATATCGCAGTGTCTGACACGCAGCAGCGATCAGGGACCCTGCTGAGAATCGTACGTCGTAGCAGATCGTATGGAACTTTCTTTCGTCGCTTGATCACCCGCTGACATCGCTGGATCGTTGTGTGTGACAGCGATCCAGCGATGTGTTTGCTTGTAACCAGGGTAAACATCGGGTAACTAAGCCCAGGGCCGCACTTAGTAACCCGATGTTTACCGTGGTTACCAGCGTAAATGTAAAAAAAACAAACAGTACATACTCACATTCTGGTGTCTGTCCTCCGGCGTCTCAGCTTCTCTGCACTGTGAGCGCCGGCCGGCCGGAAAGCGAGCCCAGCGGTGACACGGTGACGTCACCGCTGTGCTTTCCGGCTATGGCGCTTACACAGTGGAGAGAAGCAGAACGCTGGGGGACAGACACCGGAATGTGAGTATGTACTGTTTTTTTTTTTTTACGTTTACGCTGGTAACCAGGGTAAACATCGGGTTACTAAGCGCGGCCCTGCGCTTAGTAACCCGATGTTTACCCTGGTTACCCGGGGACTTCGGCATCGCTCCAGCGCCGTGATTGCAACGTGTGACCGCAGTCTACAACGCTGGAGCGATAATCATACGATGCTACGACGTCACGAATCGTGCCGTCGTAGCGATGTAAATGGTACTGTGTGACGGTACCCTAAAGGACTATGGCATATCTGGGGTCTCTGTCTTACCAGCTCAATTACCTTACCAGCGCCACCACCTCATGCTTAGTGTAGAAAAACTGGGTAAGAAAAAGTGCGGTAGGGTCTTATCCAATATAAGCGGATGAGAAATAGCAGGGAGATGCTCACCTTGTACAGTTGTGTTCCACACAACATAAATGGGGCATTGAAGAAGTCAGCTGCTGCAGAACCACAGGTCTACAAGACTGTGGTTCCTCTGCACTGCTGATGAAGATCCAAAAGAGAATTCCAGGAGACATGAGAAACTTGATTTGTTTTTATTATCAATGCGTTTCGAAGTTATCTGACTTCATCAGCCAGATTGTGGTGATACCCTGATGAAAAAGTTGATGTTGATAAACTTGATGTGTTGTTTTTTTTATCAAGCTTCCTTGAATCCTCCCTTGGATATTCATTAGCAGTGCAGTAGAACCACACATTCATTGTACTCATGCTTTACTGACGGCTTTTTTGCCTAAAGTCACACAGCATAGAGGCTGCCAGTCAAACAGGAGAATAGAGCTGGAGTGACAGAGGCTTCAGAAATAAAATAATTCTTCAACCTCATTTATATATCAATTCAATCTGATTTCTCAGTAGCAGAGGAACAAACTGGCCATGTAAATTTATTACTGGACCTGTCTGTGAAAGGGCTACGTGCTCATATAAATCTGTTGGTGTGTGAAGTCCTGCCGATAGACATTTTAAATGGCCTTGCCATATAACTGTCTGATTTTACTTATTATTCCAAGTCAGGTGCGAGGCTCTTTTTAAAGGGTCAAAATTGACTTTTGGGATAGCTATTTCCAATAGGAGGCAATAAAGTTTGTATCTTCTTTCTTTCTGAAGAGACTATTTGTACATCCACAAAACAGTAATTTCTATATTTTTGTGTGGCATAACTCCACTCCCTCTTGTAGTACCAGGTATTATTTGATTTCATTCTTCATGTGCCTTTTGTGAAACATGCAGGCTGTAGATGATATTGTTCAGTTTCATCCATGTGTCGTCTTTTTCCTTTCTACCATTATTCATGTTTTCTTTTATGTTTTCACTTCCTTCCCCTATCATTCTGTGTTTGTGAAGCTTCTCTGCCTTGCTCTAAATCTGCAGTTTTCATGCAGCCGCTCCCTCATCAAGGTACTTCCTTTCCACCTATATGCACGAGGTCATGGTCATGTGCAAAGGCTTTCAGCGCTTGGCATGAGCAATTTGTGTGCTAACATTATCACCTGGGAGCACTGCATACGGATGGCTGTTGTGTAAGATGACGGGTATAAAGAATGGTTCAATCAACAGTAGGTTGTGGTATAAACACCATGCCATTGTTTTGCAAGTGATGTATTGATTTATAAAAAAGTTTTCACGCCAAAAACACCTTTGGTGATGCACAATATTGGCAGTATTTGACCTCCATGTTCTTTTTCACTTCATTTGAGAGAGGTGCATAAGCCGTAATCTAGTAATGCAAGTCTGTGGCACTTCTGCACCTTTAGAACGAAGCTACAAGTAGCCCACCAGAAACGGGAGTATGCTGTCTGCAGACTGCCGCAACACCCCACTGCTAACATGATTAGGTGACATGTCACTTTTGTGTCTAGCTTTTTTTTTTTTTTTTTAGAAAAAAATAACCCACACCTTTGTGCATATTACTCTGCTCTTCGACAAATTGGTCCGTCTACAAAGAGAAATCTGTTCCAAGATCTTGCATGTAGGTGCTAGTGGGGGCTTTGGTATACTTAAAAAAAAAAAAAAAATACTTAAATGGCCCAGTAATATTCTCCTGTAACTGACAGGTCAGAGTAAATAAGCACTAAAAAAAGCTCCAAATTGGTCGAGTGACTCAATTAGAAGCAGACAGCATGCCATGACGACATTAAACAGAAGTCAGAAAGCTAGCTTTCAATTTCTGCAATAGATTTTTGTTGCCTAAGGGCAACTAGAGGGGGGCTCTAGAAAACGCCTCTGTATGACTATGTGCACATGTTGAGTATTTGCAGCCGATTTTTCTGTGCCAGAACCAGAGCATTGGCACAAAAAAATGCTACATATACCGTAATACGTGTTTTTACCTGCGTTTTTCCCGTTCATTTGAATCGGTAAAAAGCACTGCAAAACAGCTGAAAGAATTGACATGCTGCAGAATTGAAAAATGCTTTGATGATTCAAATCCACAAGGAAGAAATAAGCAGCATCTGCATGAGATTTCAGAAGTCTTTCACTTTGCTGCTACTGTGAAGTGCAACATTTTTTAGCCTAGCAAAACGCACAGAAAAAAATGTGAAAAATCAGCATGTGAACAAGTCCTGTGAAAATACACTTGGGTTGTTACAGAAATGCGATATCATCTGCAAGATGTTCTCTTTAGCCTAGAGATTGGGAAACTGAAACTTGCAATGTGAATGTTCTGCATGTATGGAAGTAGTATAAAAAAAACTTCTCTGAAGGTTAAAATATTTGCTTTGTGCCGTAATTTATGGTAGTTTAAAGCCCCTATATGACTGGCAAGCCACAACATGCTGAATACACCCTGCACACTTTATGCAGTGTGAAGACATTACGACCCTGGTACTCCTTTCAGCGATGGATCGAATCTTGCTTGTCTATTTTAACTCCTTAATGACCACTGATACACCTTAATCCTTGACTCTGAGGTTAAGTGAATAGAACATCCCGACTGGCAAAAAAAAATCAGCGGTGTCCGCTATATATGACTGCTGACCCCCTGCTGCATCGACCACAGGCATGGCACTTAAACCCTCCTGATGCTTGTGTGTGACCTGACACTAGTGTACAAATACATTTAGGGTATTGCCATGTTCAGTAGCAATTGTTACAGACTCCGGTCCATTTCCTATTATTACCCCTTGTGAGAATGAAACGTTTTCGGCTACCGTAACACTTTAGCTGGAATAAGAGTGTTTTTTCGTGGCTTTAAATTTATATTTTGTGAAGCACCTCTGGGTTAAAAATGCTCACTACACCTCTAGATGAATTTCTTTAGGGGCTAAGTTTCCAAGATGGGGTCTCTTATGGTCAGGACCTCTCCAAATGTCCGCTACCTATCGTCACAAGTTCTAATAGTCTCTGCAAGGGCCGTACTTCTCATCATTGTGTATGACCGCATATATAGATATATAGCGAGTTAGTTATGTGTTCTCTACTTGCATGCAGTTAGACCTATATGTGACTGCATTCATGGTTCAATTCAAACCTTATAAAATAAAGACTTTAATCAAATTTGTTTTTACATATTTTGCATTAGATTATCATAGTTTTTTTTTGGTTCATGCTATCCACTTACTAAAACATCACATTCTTTGTTCAAGCCTGAGCACCAACAAGTAGCTGTCACCTAGTGACCGCATAGTTCACTTCATCATTTGTATGAACATTCGCTGTTATTTAATTTTTTATTTTTTTTTATTTTAAGCTTCTGTATCATTAACATTTAGTCTGTTATAGACCTCCCAATTTTTTTTAAATGTTCAGATGTTTCAACAAACTTTGGTAATGTAAGCAAACATAACAAACTTTCTTATCAGAGAATTATGTGCTTCCTTCATTCCTTATGGCCACACATTCTTTTCATCTTTGCCTCCTGAACTTTTTTTTTTGTCTTTTTGAGAAAACCCCGAAGAACTGTCTTAGGCTACGTTCACATTTGCGTTGTGCGCCGCAGCGTCGGCGCCGCAGCGCACAACGCAAACAAAAACGCAGCAAAACGCATGCACAACGCTGCGTTTTGCGCCGCATGCGTCGTTTTTTCCATTGAATTTGGACGCAGCAAAAATGCAACTTGCTGCGTCCTCTGCGCCCCGACGCGGGCGCCGCAGCGACGCATGCGGCGCAAAACGCAAGTGCGCCGCATGTCCATGCGCCCCCATGTTAAATATAGGGGCGCATGACGCATGCGGCGCCGCTGCGGCGCCCGACGCTGCGGCGCTGGCCGCAAATGTGAACGTAGCCTTAAATGGCATTCACACATGCGCTTGTCACAGAGTATAAGATTTACAGGCTAGCCGCTGGTGGTCTGACCCAAAGTCAACACTCGACTCCTAGGACAGATAAGAGATTGTGAAATTTGTGTCAGGAGACCTGCAGCCGGTCCATGCATCACTAACCATATTCAGAATGCACGACTCGTTAAAGGGTTGATTTTGACTTGTAGGATCGCTACTTCCAACAGGTGGCGCTATAGAGTTTAAGTAAACGATACCCCTTAGACCCCAGTCCAGAGCCTCTCACCTAGTCAAATCAGTTCTCGTGCTTCGCACTGACAAGGGCCAACAGCCCGAAACACCATGTCTGCGAATTGAGATGCTGATTTGGCTTTTATCCTAAGTCATATTGCACGACTTGTGAAAGGGTTGATTGTGACTTGTAGGATCGCTACTTCCAACAGGTGGCGCTATAGAGTTTAAGTCCTCTTTTTCTCTGAAGAGGCAGTTTACACGGCATAAATGTGTCAATCTAGCCTTAGTCAAAACAAGACTGACTGCTCACTGAAATACCAGGTTACAGCTCCTTTTCATGTCTATGGATAGTATAGGAGGGGGAAGGAGCAGAATGAGCAGGCAGATACAGATTGTGCTGCAGATTTCTATCATATATTTATCTCAAACTTGTCATGGATTTATGACTACACTGCTCAATACTCATAGAATGTTAGAGTTGGAAAGAAAGTCCAGGTTCATCATGTTCAACCCCCTGCTCAATGCAGGATCCACTAAACCATCTCAGACAGATGTCTGTCCGGCCTCTGAAGACTTCCATTGAAGGAGAACTCGCCACTTTTTGTGGCAGCCTGTCCCACTCATTGATCACCCTGTCAAAAAGTTTTTTTCTTGTATCTAATCTGTATGTTCTCCCTTTCAGTTTCATTCCATTGCTTGTGTTTCCATGTGCAAATGAGAATGATGAACCCTCTACACTGTGACATCCCTTCAGATATTTGTAGACCGCTATTAAGTCTCTTCTTAGCTGCCTTTTTTGTAAGCTAAACATTCCCAGATCCTTTAACTTTTCCTCGCAGGACATACTTTGCAAGTCCGCTCACCATCTTGGAGCTCTTCTCTGAACTCGCTGTTTAATGCACTGCTGCTACTTTTTTCCTGTGCTACCGAGTCAGGAGAGCAGGAATTCTTTATATCTCCGTGTATAGGAAACATAACAGCTAGTTTCCACCCATTAGTTAAGAGACAACTGAAAATTAGAAGGAAAGAAAAAGGGAAAATGTAAGAAAAATGGTGGCTACAGGTCAACAGTACACACACATCCACATTTACTGAAACGTTATCTGAACTGACAGGTACGCTATAAGTATGTGTTTCTTTACGGGATTTAGTATACTGTGTACAAACTAAGGACTTTATTTGGACATCGTTGTTTTTTAATCAGATTTTCATCCATGTTTCAGTTTTTACCATCAGTGTTTTAGCAGTGATTTTCACTGGTGAAAAAATAAATGTATTGCAAAATTGTCAGCACATGGACTGCAAACAGATGACCGTGTGTTCAGTCAGAGATTTTCTCGGACCCATAGAAATTCATTAGTTATTTTGATCCATGACTCAGATTAAAAACTGAAATGTGTGCTTTTTGGTGGAATAATTGGCCTGCAAAAAAACCATGGACATATTAACAGATCCATATGGGTATATGTTCTATCCATGAAAAGTCTTAATAGAACCCATATATGACTCACATCTAAAAAAGGTCTAATATGATAACAAATCTGGGGGAAAAAAATTTAACATGGATGTATAATCGGTAAACCCTGCACACCCAATTAACGCATGGTAAAACCGCATTGGTTTTTCTGATGGTTTGATGTGCTTTTAGCCGCATCTCAACTGCTACATGTGAATGCGCTATATTTAAAGGGAACCTGTCACCTCCAAAATGGAAGGTGAGCTAAGCCCACCGGCATCAGAGGCTGTAATGCTGTAGATAAGCCCCCGATGTGTCCTGAAAGATTAGAAAAAGAGGTTAGATTATACTCACCCAGGGGCGGTCCGATCCGATGGGCGTCGCGGTCCGGGGCCTCCCATCTTCTTACGATCACGTCCTCTTCTTGTCTTCACGCTGCGGCTCCGGCGTAGGCGTACTTTGTCTGCCCTGTTGAGGGCAAAGTACTGCAGTGCGCAGGCGCCGGGAAAGGTCAGAGTGGCCCGGCGCCTGCGCACTGCAGTACTTTGCTCTGCCCTCAACAGGGCAGACAAAGTACACCTGCGCCGGAGCTGTGGCATGAAGACAAGAAGAGGACGTCATCTGATGAAGATAGGAGGCCCCAGACCGGACCGCAACACCCATTGGACCGGACCGCATCTCATCTTTTAGGATACATGGGGGGCTTATCTACAGCATTACATAATGCTGTAGATAAGCCCCTGATGCTGGTGGGCTTATCTTACCATCGATTTTAGGGGTGACAGGTTCCCTTTAGTGGAGAAGAATGTCCCTTTTATAACTTCCATCAATCCGAGATCGGTTTCAAGGAGGATTTCTTGTCGTGGAGAACCATAACGCCCTTTTGCACAGTATGATGATCTGGTGGTTGTTTGTTTGACTACATCTTTTCTGTGGACATTAATATCATTGTTGGCAATACAAAACACAGATCTGCAGTGAGATCAGGGACATCACACTGGTAACTCCCCCTTTCATTTATAATACTCTCTAAAGGCAAAGTCTCATGCAGATCAGAGTCCGGCCCATAGATCTTAACAGCTCATTTACTTATTAAAAGTGAATTTCTCTGGAATAAGACACATCAGATCACAGATATAAAGGTGTCATTCAGCTTCCCGTGGCCTACATGCCCATATAGATGTCTTGGGAGAGTTGATCCTACTGAGAGATTTGCTTTAGGATATGTGCACACGTCAGGATTTCCTGCAGAAATGTCCTGACAAAAACCGGACATTTCTGCCAGAAATCCGCATGCGTTTTTTTCACATTTTTTCCCAATGCATTATATAGCGTGTAAAACGCAAAAAAACGCAAAATTAATGAACATGCTGCTTTTTTTTACCACGATGCGTTTTTTTTCGCGGAAAAAAACGCATCATGTGCACAAAAATTGCAGAATGCATTCTAAATGATAGGATGCATATGTATGCGTTTTTAATGCGTTTTATAGTGTTTTTATCGCGAAAAAAACGTGAAAAAACCTGAACGTGTTCACATACCCTTAATACGCCATTTGCTAATCATGTTCTGTCTTAGACTTCCTGACATCCTGTTGTAATACTTTCTGCATTCATTTTTGATTGCTTCAACAGGTTTTTTTATACTCAAATCTTTATTAGAGGCTTTCATTGCATTAACTTTTATTTAATGAAGTGAAGATGTTCAGACTATAAACGTTAGGAAGTGTAAATAATTTAATTTAATAGGTGAATGATACTGGAAAATGCAGACTATCTCTCTGCAAAAGTGTTGTAGGTAAAAAATAAAATGATAGATAAACCACTTGGAAATGGATGACGCGAGTAATGTTCTATAGAGGATAAATTGTTCAGAATAGTAATTTCAACAGTTTTATTTTTTATGTTTAAAAAGGATTGTGATATGTTAAAAAAAAATTGCCAAACATGTAAAGGGGAAACAAAAAATACACAACACAAAAATCTGAATTAAAACAAGGTCATTTTCTGATGGCTTCTCTTTGAGAAAAAAACATCAGCACACCTGTCCTGTATGTAGAATTGCAGCTCTGCATCCTGCTATGAAATGGAGCTCCACTTCATTTCCAGACACATCTCATTTCCTCTTCTGTTTTTACCCCCCACTTAAGGAGTGTGCATGCTTCCAAGTCAATAAAGACCCTGAAAGGTCACATTTTCATAAATGTATCATTCATTAATCCATGAGATACAGAAGCAAATCTAAAGCCTTCCAGCGTGTTTTAATGATCTCATGACTTTAATGGATGAGTTTGTTCTCCAAACACGGAGCAAAAAGGGGCCCGCTCTAAGTCCCATAGACCTCGCTCCCGAATCTGTGATTTTCACACATGTAGGAATACATCCATTCTTCTCTATGGGGTCCGTGTGCTGTTCTTTGAAAAATTTAGACAGCATGCGGACATTTCACATGGATGTGTTCATGCACCCTAATACAATTTTAAAGGTGAAATCCTGGTACAACTGTAGATCCCAGCAGATAGCATGCATGCACCGTGCTTGGAATGCTTCCCAATTTCTTATCACTCCATTCTAGAAACCTGAACTTGATGTGCTTGTTATATCGGCATGAATTTTGGGATAATTTATTTTGAACTGTGGTTGCCTTTTGTGCTGTTGGTAGCAGCACATAGGTGTTCTACTTTTAGTCTTTGCCAATAAAATTTTGACCGTTACAACTATGACTACACACAAACTTTTACTACAATCTAATAAGCCTTTTAGGCTTTCCAAGTTACTGCAGATTATCATGATGCCATCAGCCATTCAGACACTATTTCTAAGGCTAGATTCTCATAGGTGTGTGTCATGGCCGAGCTCGGGCTGTGATGCATGGACAGGCTATTGGTCTCCTGGCTCGAACTCAACAACCTAAAATATGAGTTTGGTTCAGGAGACAAGTGGCCGCTTCGAGCTCAGACCTAAGCATATGGATGTGTAAATCTCACCTAACTTTGTTTCTCAAGACGTCATGTAATAAACTACATATTTAGCTTTTTTTCTAATTTGCAATATATATCAATAAAGAAGCACTCCCATCAAAGTTTTTATCCTCTTAAATAATGACAATCCTCATATTACAAAGCACCGTGTACTTACAATTGCTCATTTTGTTTTTCTACTAAAATAATTCTTTTCTGTGCTCCATGTAGAAACAGGAAGTGTCTTATCCCTGCATTTATCATCCCCATCTTCAACTCCTGACCCAGCTGCTCCCTTCTTCCCCTGCCATTGTCTTTTACAGTGACTTATAACTCCTACAGGGAAAATTGACCTCTTTTTTCTACATAGAGCTTAGAAGGATTCAGCTAGTCAGTTTTTAATAACATGATGTCACAGACCTAATGTAAAACAGAAGAAATAGCTGGGTAGGGAGGCAAAATGAGCAATTGTAAGTACACATAATATGCCTGCAATATATTAAGAGGATGAAAACTTTGATGGGAGGAGTGCTTCTTAAATTACCAATTTAGTTATGTTTCACCATTACATAAATTAATGAGCACCTAGTTACTTTAGTAGACATTTGCATGCTAGAGACCGCGTATTAAGTTGACCTTCCCTGTCTTCTTTCTACCTTCAGGAATTGACAAGGAGAACGTGGAACTGTCCCCCACCACCGGCCACTCCAACAGCGGTAGAACGCGCCATGGTTCAGCGAGCCAAGTGCAAAAGCAGAGAAGTGCTGGCAGCTTCAAACGTCACAGCATCAAAAAGATTGTGTGAAGATTTTTTTAACTACCCTTTTTATTTATTTTACAGTTCCTTTTGTAAAACAGACTTACCTAAGCGGTCAGCCCTTCAGTGGCCCCGCGCACAATATGATGCTGCACTTAATTTTTTTAACGTTCCCATGCAGTCAGCCATGTCGCCAGAAGATCAACGCATTGAAAGCATTGCTTGAACTCAACGCCGTTTGGTTTCCTCAGCCTTTTCTCCTTGTTTTTTTTTCCTTTTCCCGTTCGTTGCATTTCTTAAAGGGAACCATGGTCACAAGCATATCAACAACTTGTGAATTTTGGAATGAAGGATTTTTGTAATTTTGATAATGGTGGCCCAGCCTTTACTGCATTAACTGTTCAAACATTAGTGGCATTTTCATGAGTCTTTTTGCCTTGTCTTTTTTTTATTACTGTTTGTGTAAGTTTTGTTTTTGTTTTTTTTTGCATTTAACAAATTGTTAAAGCTAATCCTTTCTAGTGGCTTTGGTGGGAAAATAATCTTATTTAATCTCTCCCCCTTCCTTTTAGCTGTGGATTTTTTTTTACCTATTTGCTTAAACTTAACTTCCCAGGTGGGATATTTTGTTCTGTTTTGTTTGTTTTTTTTTCCTCTTCCTCACTTTAATGGTACTATATAAGCAAATATGAGTCAGATTGTTAAAGGGGCCACCATACCAATTAAATTTCTGGGTACTTGCAATAAATTTCTCAAATTAATTATATTTTTATTCCTATAAAAATATATAGATATATATTACAAACATTGTTGTTTGCTCTGTTAAAAAGTATTGAAGCATTTATTTCATCCGTAATGCTCCAGTGATTCTGTCCTTAAAATGCACTATTACTAAAAGGCAGAGTATATTCTGAAATAGAATAATTTGAAATGCTATGTAAATATGTGTTTGTATTACGGTAATTTGACGGAAAAAAAAACCTGTCATTTTCAAGGTGAAATTGTGGTAAGTTGCTTGCATCTGAGTAGTATAAGGGCTTTAACTCCTTTCTGCTTGACGATCGTTTCCTTAACCCTTCCTGTGAGAGGTGTTAAAAGAATTGTTGCACTTGGGGGCATAATCTTGTGAAAGATATATGCCCTCACTATGATTGGGGCATAATTTGCAATGGATAAGAAGTAAAAAAAAAAAATCACTCTTTGGTGTGGTGCACTGTTCTGTGCAATGTTAAAGTTAAAAAAATAAAAATAAAAAATCTAAAAAGATGTATAAATACTGAGGTCTTAATGAAAACGGTACATGTAAACTGACAATTCTCTACCCTGTGTCTGGAAGGAGGTGCGTCATGAAACCTTTGATGCCCTTCTGGCGTTTTGAAGCAGCAGTCACGTTGTGTTATGTGGCAACATGTAATCCTAATAGGTAAATGCTATTTAAAATCCTTGTATCTCTTATTGGCATGTAAAATGTCAAAACTGCTGCAAATATTTATAGTACTAATGCTTACTGTCCGAAACCAACATATAACTATAGTCATCCAATATGAGAGCCCCTGTCCAATCATAATCAGAACGGTGACCTGACCTTTTTTATATATATAAATTATATGCATATTAACGGATTTGGATTGGTATGGGGTCATACTAGTTAAACTGAACACATGTTCTCTCACTGTGACATATTAATTCTGGATTAGCGTGTAGTATCTACAGTGAGGGACTAATCATTTGATACTGTCTTGCAAATAACATGCACCACTACAGCAGAATAGGGGATAACGCTATTTACCAGACTTATCGGCACTGTTGTGCTGTAAAGACCAAGGTGAGGCGATGGCAGAACAGGGCTTTAGACACTTGTCCAGTATATTCTTATCTCAGAGGAAAATTATCCTTTTTGACAATTGTGAGCAAAAGGGAAAGACATCTAGGTGCTTGCTTTTAGGGCTGAAATATATTAACTGCTGAAAATATGTATAAATGAAACACAAAAATGAAATGCTCTTCTACAACTTAGATCTTGGTCGAAGGACCGGGAATGGCTTTAAGATAAGATACAAGTATAATTCTGAAATGTATGTAATAAGACTATAGAGTGATTTAAGTGTATTTCAGTAAATCAAACTCCACAGCTAAACTAATATAACAATGGTACAAATAAGTGTTGGGATTTAAGTATAGCACATAATCTGCATTTATTCACATTATAAAGCGTAATTCACAGATGTAAATATGCTCATTTTTTTTCTTTTAATTTTCCTGTCCTACGATTCTGTATTTTTATTTTATTTAGTTTACAGTCCTGAAAAAAAACCTGTGGATAGAAATCAATTATGCAAACATTCTTCCAAAATTCTGTTATACTTATGGTTAGATATTTCACAAGATGGGGGTGTTCTTCGGAGGGTCCAGATCATCCAGCGAGCTGGACCACACGGGCACAGATGACTGTGTTTACAGAGTGATTAATCTGAATGTCCCGATAAAGCCTACAAGAACGGAATCTGCACATCAGAGATTATACAGTGCTGCATTGCCTGATCTGTGTGCCTACTCTTATGAGACCTGTCATTATTGAACAGGCAGTGCAGACCACCTATAACTGGTCTGTTATTCTACAAGAACTACAGTAACTTGCACAGAAGTTATGAGAACTGTCTAAAAATCCAACCTGTCTAATTTAGGTTCCTAATCAATCATATGTTTGGTCCTGTTCGTACCTTATGATACTTGTTTCGTCTTACGTAATTACGCTATTACGTATTTGTCATATTGCAAATAACATTTCAGCAGAGGCTGTATTGGATTCTTTTGGGTGTATAATGGGGTTGTCAAGATGGTGACCACCCTTGTAATATGCTAAAAGATTTGTGAAACCGTTTCTTAAACTGCGTTGGTTTCTTTCTTGTTCTTTTCCCCTTTAATAAGCCAACCACTTACCGTACAATCTCTGATGTGTATTATTTGGTTCTTAATTATATTTGTATTTGCAATCCCTGATAACGTCCCATTGTCCAAATGCTGGGTGTGGGCAGCCTGTATGATTTTTAGGAACTTTCCCTCCTCTTAAGCATGTGGTATCCAATGTTATGCAACAGACTTTTCCACAAAAAGTCACTTTTAAGTGTTAGCACCATTACTTTTTTTAATGCAGTACATTCATCTGTAAATATTTTTTGTGTAAAATTTGACAGAAAAGTATATTTACTACACTGTAAATACATGTGACAATATATTGTATTATTTTGCTTTTTTGTAAAGCAGTTAGTTGCTGTACATGTATAACATACAAAATTTGATTATTCTAGTGTTAGTAATTGTTAACTTCTCTCCTTCCTGCTGTTGAGTATGTCATTTAAATGAAGAAAAAAATGATGCTGTGTACTACAAACTCACTGTGTATGATATATTCTTTCCTTTCAGGCCATACAATTTCAAATGTTCCTTTACTCACTATCCTGTTAATATTGTAAGCAAGTGTATGCCAGCAGGAATAAAACTGCCACCGCCAGCCAAACTGGCACCTAGATACAATTAGCAGATATGATTTATCATAACTATTCTCTACCCAATGTTCCCTCATGTATGTACATCCCCTTTTTTGAAGTAAAATGTAAATTCAACCTGCTTTCTTGTGTCTTTGTGCTTTCCTTAATTTGAGGTTTTGTTCACACTGACATCATGGTTTCCGTTTTGTACTTGGCGTTAATCTTCCATTGACAACCCAACAGAACGGAAACATGGTGCCAATAAAAGGAGTGTATAGATAATGTTCCCCCTCAAAAAGCTTCTTTTCCTTCACTTGTAATTTTCACACACCCCCCCCCCCCCCTCCTCTCATTTAGCCATGCAACATAATGAATGGTCGGTTGTCACAGCAATGTTCCATTGTGTCTACAATGTGAATGAACTGACTCTACTAAAATCAGAAACAACGACCCAGGTCCAAAAACCATAATCACAAATTGATCCTGCCAGGATCACACAGAACCAATTGGGATAGTACCCTGAGATACTTCCTATATAGATAACAACCTCACAAAATGAAGTAAAACAAAATCATAAAAATTTTACTGAAGTTTTATTGAATTTAACATAAAACATACAACAAAATCCATGTATAAATGAATAGATGATAATATACTACAGAGTGCTTTAAATATTGGGTACAGGTGCACCAAAAGAACACGCTAGGTGTCACATAATGGAGGGAAGGGGAGGAAGGGTACAGTCACATGAATACTGATTCCCAGTAAACACCAATTTTAGCTCATCTGACTGTTCATATCATTACATAGATCCACCGCTGCACTATATTGCCAAAAAAGCCAATTCAACGGTCCAGTGACCAAATTTTCACAAGTGCATGGAGGACACTTTGTCCCATATTAAATCTTACCCTTCTCCTTCTCCATAATGCCGACACACGCCCCTACGCGCGTTTCGCCCACTGCTTCGTCTGGGGGCCCGCATGGTGTCTGTCTTCCAATATCCTGCATTTATACCACTCCCCACCACTAATTTAGCGGCGCATGCAAATGACAAGTACGGGCGCCTAATACCGCATCATCCTCGGTGCCAGCATGGCGGTGCGGGTGACCGGGAAATCCCGGATGACGTCAGTGACCCGCACACGTCATTAATAGGCGCCGGAGACGGTGCCGCGGCCTTTGCCCGTGCCAGGAGCATGCGCACTAGTGGCAACACCCTCACCTGTAATACCTGATGCCGCTGCAACGTGAACCCAGGGTGGATAAAAATCAATGTTTTTTTAAAAAAAATCGGATTTTTTTGATTTAAATCGGATTTTTTGTTTATACTTCATTTTGTGAGGTTATTTACTCTACTAAAATACCTTTTTTTTTTTTTTTTTTTTATAAAGAGGACCTCTCACTTTTCTCAAAACATTTTAAAAATACCTTGTAAAAATCTCTAATTTCCCAATTCTGCTATTCTTTTCTGTTTTGCATTACATCACTCCATTGCAGAGATATTCACGTTTGTTTCTTTTGAAGCACAATGTGAAATCTGCTTGCATTGCAACTGGCCGTTTCTTCAGTCTTCTGTGGGACCTTGTGCTTTCACCGCTCCCACCCAGATGCTGGCAATCACAGCTTGGCAGCATCTGAGACTGCTAGGATAGATGCTGAGCAGTAGCTGGTAGCATCTAGGTGGAAGTGGTGAAACCCCAAACCCCCAGAGAAGACTGAAGAAATGCCAAGTTGAACTGAAAAGCAGAGATTTCACAATTGTGAATATCTTTGCCATGGAGTGATGCAACTGAAACCAGAAAAGAGTGGCAAAATAAGTGGAGCTCAATGATTTCTTTAAGTTATTTTACTCCATTTTTGAGCCAGTGAAATATCCTGTTTAAATGTGCCACAATTCCATGTTTTTTTTTCTGTCCCAGCAAACGCTATTTCTGTATTGCTTTCAAAAATATTTCTGTGTTCGAAGATAATGAAGGGGATGGCTTTTGGGTTCGGCTTAATATCTAAGTGAGATATAACTGAGAAACTACTTAAAGTATTAAAAAATGTGAATAATCCAATATTGACTAACAAATTAATGATTTTATTAAAGCACCAATTAAAAACCTACAAGTACAGGACATAATAAAAAATAAATAAAGAGGCGGACAGCAGCATGAACCAATTAGGGCAACAGAAGAAAAATAGATGCACTTTATAATTGCAAGTGCGCTATAAGGCCATGTGCACACGCTGCGGATTCCATTGCGGAATTTTCTGCAGCGGTTTTGATAAATCCGCAGTGCAAAACCGATGCGGTTTTTACTGCGATTTATCGCGGTTTCCGCTGCAGGTTTTCACCTGCGGTTTCCTATTGGAGCAGGTGAAAAACTGCTGCGGATTCCGCACAAAGAATTGACATGCTGTGGAAAATAAACCGCTGCGTTTCCGCGTGGTTTTTTCCGCAGCATGTGCACTGTGGATTTAATTTCCCATAGCTTTACATGGTACTGTAAATGCATGGGAAAATCCGCAGCATGTGCACATACCCTTAGAATTACTCAAATACTCACAACATAAGGCTATATAAAGTGCAAGGGCACAATAAAGGTTGCTTTAACAATTCATGACATAAAGATCATAATGGGAATCTCCAATAAGTATAAGGAGATTGCAATAGAAGTTGCAAAACAACAATAATGATTAGACCTAAGAAGAAGTTTATGGTGTTAGACTGGAAGAAATATGTAGATCAAATTACTGACCTAGTTTGATGTTGTAGATGCCGCTGCCGTCGACCCTCACTCAAATACAAATTTAACAGGAGCTTCCTCAGGGAGTGATGATCAACACATGTTGGTATTGCTCAAACCAGAATATTTAGTTACATTTGAATCAGATCACAACACTATCACACGCTTTTGACACTGCCCCACACTTTGGGAGTTTTTCCAAGACAAGACCAAGACTCCTGGTTTACTCGGTATAAAACTCTTCCACGTTGGGAACTAGACAGTGACAATGAGGGTAGTGTATCAGGGCTGCATTATTAATGTTGACAAAGGGAAGTGTTTGTCTCTCTTATGCCCTAAATTTCAGGGTTTCTGTGATGCTTTAAGATTATTATTTTTTCTCCCACTGAAAACAATCTTGTAGTTAATACCTTTTAATGGCTAACAAAAAGAAGTTGTTACAAAGCAAGCTTTCGAGGTTACTTAAGCGTCTTCATCAGGCATTGTATAACAAAGTATCTGAAGAAACACAAATTATACAGAAAAAGAGCAGAGACATGACAATAAATGGACATTTAAAAAAAGAAACTAGCTTAGTGAGTGAATCCTTCATTAGCTTTGATAAGTGGTGTGAAAACTTTATTTTCCCATTCCCATTGCATTTATAGGAAGGTTAGAACCAACTGTGTTTGGATGTAATAAAAACAACTCAAACTCCTCTCAGCCATCCATCATCCCACCGGGTGCCGCCGCCTCTAGCGCCTCCGCTCTGCAATTATTTCTCAGGCATGCGCCGTGCACGCTGCCCTGGAACTTGCATCAAGTGATGTAACCTGGATTTGGGGATCCTCTGCCATTTTTCATTGCAGATCCTCTCCAGTTCTATCAGGCTGCATAGTGAACATTGGTGGACAGCCATTTTCAGGTCTCTCCAGAGATGCTCAATTGGCTTTAGGGCAGGGCTCTGGCTGGACCAGTCAGCAATGGTCTGAGTTGTTCTGAACCACTCCTTTGTTATTTTAGCTGTGTGCTTAGGGTCACTGTCTTGTTGGAAGTCTGAGGTCCAAAGCACTCTGGAAGAGGTTTTCATCCAGGATATCTCTGTACTTGGCCGCATTCATGTTTCCTTCAATGGCAACCAGTCGTCCTGTCCCTGCAGCTCAAAAACACCCCCATAGCATGATGCTGCCACCACCATGTTTCACTGTTGGGATTGTATTGGGCAGGTGATGAGCAGTGCCTGTTTTTTTTCCACACATACCGCTTAGAATTATCACCAAAAATGTCTATTTTCATCTCATCAGACCAGAGAATCTTATTTCTCATAGTCTGGGAGTCCTTCGTGTGTTTTTTAGCAAACTCTATGCGGGCTTTCATATGTCTTACACTGAGAGGCTTCCGTCAGGCCACTCTGCCATAAATGCCCAACTGGTGGAGGGCTGCAGTGATAGTTGACTTTGTGGAACTTTCTCCCATCTCCCTACTACATCTCTGGAGCTCAGCCACAGTGATCTTGAGGTTCTTCTTTACCTCTCTCACCAAGGCTCTTTTCCCACGATTGCTCAGTTTGGCAGGTCTAGGAAGATATCTGGTGGTCCCAAACTTCTTCCATTTAAGGATTATGGAGGCCACTGTGCCCTTAGGAATCTTGAGTACTGCAGCAAGTCTTTTGTAACCTTGGCCAGATCTGTGCCTTGCCACAATTGTCTCTGAGCTCCTTGGCCAGTTCATTTGACCTCATGATTCTCATTTGGTCTGACATGCACTGTGAGCTGTGAGGTCTTATATAGACAGGTGAGTGCCTTTCTGAATCAAGTCCTACCAGTTTACCGTATATACTCGAGTATAAGCCGACCCCCCTAATTTTGCCACAAAAAACTGGGAAAACCTAATGACTCACGTATAAGCCTAGGGTGGGAAATGCAGCAGCTACTGGTAAATTTCAAAAATAAAAATAGATACCAATAAAAGTAAAATTAATTGAGACATCAGTAGTTTAAGTGTTTTTGAATATCTATATTGAATCAGGAGCCCCATGTAATGCTCCATACAGTTCATGATGGCCCCATAAGATACTCCATACAAAATACGCCCCATATAATGCTCCATACAGTTTATGATGGGCTCCATAAGATGCTCCATATTAAAATATGCCCCATATAATGCTGCATAAATGTTGATTATGACCCCATAAGATGCTCCATAGACACATTTGCCCCTTATAATGCTCCACAAATGTGGATTATGGCCCCATAAGATGCTCCATACAGATATTTGCCCCATATAATGCTGCACATGGCCCCATACAGATATTTGCCCCATACAACGCTGCACATGGCCCCATAAGATGCTCCATACAGATATTTGCCCCTATATAACGCACATGGCCCCATAAGATGCTCCATATAGATATTTGCCCCATATAACGCTGCACATGGCCCCATGAGATGCTCCATACAGACATTTGCCCCATATGATGTTGCTGCAATTAAAAAAATAAAATGACACACCTCTCAGGCCCCCGGCACTTGCTATAGTCACCTTTCCCGTTCCATCGCTGAGCGCCGCTGTGTCTTCCGCGTCCTCTAAACTGACTGTTCAGGCAGAGCGCACTAACCGCGTTATCGCGCCCTCTGACCTGCGCGTCACTGCAGAGGACGCGGAAGACGGAGCGGTGCCAACGGTGGAACGGGGAGCAGGTGAATATCGCACACTGCCCCCGCCATACTCACCTGCTCCTGGTGCGTCCCTGCATGTCTGTTCCCTTGGCACCGGCAGCTTCCTGTAGTGAGCGGTCACATGGTACCGCTCATTACAGTAATGAATATGCAGCTCCACCCCTATGGGAGTGGAGTCGGGTCCATATTCATTACTTTAATGAGCGGTACCATGTGACTGCTCTCCACAGGAAGAAGCTACCGGGGAACCAGGGACCGCGCCAAGAGCAGGTGAGTATGATTAGACAGCTGCCGCTCCCCCTCCCCTGCCGACCCCTGGGTAAGCCGAGAGGGTTACTTTCAGCCCCAAAAAGTGGGCTGAAATTCTCGGCTTATACTCTAGAATATACGGTAATTAAACACAGCTGGACTCCAATGAAGGAGAAGAACCATCTCGAGGATTACAAGGAAATGGACAGCATGTGAGTTAATTAGGAGTGTCTGAGCAAAGGGTCTGAATACTTCTGACCATGTGATATTTAAATTTTTCTTTATTAAATTTCCAAAAATTACTACATTTCTTTTTTTTCAGTCAAGATGAGGTGCAGAGCGTTCATTAACCCCTTCATGCCGCGGCCCTTTTTCGTTTTTGTGTTTTCGTTTTTCGCTCCCCTCCTTCCCAGAGCCATAACTTTTTTATTTTTCCGTCAATATGGCCATGTGAGGGCTTATTTTTTGCGGGACGAGTTGTACTTTTGAACGACATCATTGGTTTTACCATGTCGTGTACTAGAAAACGGGAAAAAAATTCCAAGTGCGGTGAAATTGCAAAAAAAGTGCAATCCCACACTTGTTTTTTGTTTGGCTTTTTTGCTAGGTTCACTAAATGCTAAAACTAACCTGCAATTATGATTCTCTAGGTCATTACGAGTTCATAGACACCTAACATGTCTAGGTTATTTTTTATCCAAGTGGTGAAAAAAAATTCCAAACTTTGCTTAAAAAAAAAAAAGTGCCATTTTCCGATACCCGTAGCGTCTCCAATTTTCGTGATCTGGGGTCGGGTGAGGGCTTATTTTTTGCGTGCCGAGCTGATGTTTTTAATTATACCATTTCGGTGCAGATGCGTTCTTTTGATCGCCCGTTATTGCATTTTAACGCAATGTCGCGGCGACCAAAAAACGTAATTCTGGCGTTTCGGATTTTTTTTCGCTACGCTGTTTAGCGATCAGGTTAATGCTTTTTTTTAATTGATAGATCGGGCGATTCTGAACGCGGCGATACCAAATGTGTGTAGGTTTGGGTTTTTTTTAATTGTTTTATTTAGGATGGGGCGAAAGGGGGGTGATTTAAACTTTTATATTTTTAATATTTTTTTCACATTTTTAAAAACTTTTTTTTTCACTTTTGCCATGCTTCAATAGCCTCCAAGGGAGGCTAGAAGCAGGCACAGCCCGATCGGCTCTGCTACATAACAGCGATCATCAGATCGCTGTTATGTAGCTGAAATGCAGGTGTGCTGTGAGCGCCGACCACAGGGGGGCGCTCACAGCAGGCCGGCATCAGTAACCATAGAGGTCTCAAGGACCTCTATGGTTACCATCCTGATGCATCGCCGACCCCCGATCATGTGACGGGGGTCGGCGATGACGTCATTTCCGTCCGCCCGGCCGGATGCGGTAGTTAAATGCCGCTGTCTGCATTTGACAGCGGCATTTAACAGTTTAATAGCGGCGGGTGAATAGCGATTTCACCCGCCGCTATTGCGCGCACATGTCAGCTGTACAAAACAGCTGACATGTCGCGACTTTGATGTGCGCTCACCGCCGGAGCGCACATCAAAGCAGGGGACCCGACATGCGCAGTACATGTACGGCGCATGTCGTGAAAGGGTTAATGTGAAAAAAATGAACTGTTTTGAATTTACCAAATGGCTGCAATGACACAGAATGAAAAATTGAAATGGGTCTGAATGCTTTCCGTACCCACTGTACATGAATAAAACACTGGCGAGCCACAGAGCTGCAGTAAGCCCAAGCCTGAATCCAGAGCTACGCATTAATGGCTTTTTCAGGAACACAATAAAAAAAAACATTTCATCTCTTCTCCTTGAACCTTTTTTTTCATGCTGCAATGCCTAGAAACATGCATTCGCCCAATTCTGCATTCCCAGTGGCATAAGGTGGTGCCCTGTCCTGTTCTTTGGACAAGTGTGGATCCTAAAGGTGTCTGATATGTTTTATTTGTATCAGATTTTATGGCACATCTTGTGGATATGCCATAAATGTATGGAATGGGAGTACCCCAAAATGAGAAACATACAGACTTTATTTTGTGTTCCGTAAGATCTGCCAAATGTGTGTTTTGCTATAAATCAGTTGTTCAGTGCTAGCTTATTGTGTAGATATTAGAGCTCACAGACATAATCTGAAGATATGCACAGCCCCCCCCCCCCCCCCGTTGACCTATGTTGATGATATCTGTACAGATGACAGTAATGTTGTATTGCCAATTTCAGTGTAATCCACTCTACTTAACTACTTGCCATCTGTCAATCGGCCATCTGCATTTGTTTTGCTCTGTCATAGACGTCTGTGAAGATCACTTTGTTCGATGCTTAGGCCACTAAATGTATACAGGTTAAGACTTCCGAAAAATATCGTTTATTCGGTCTCCCATCACAGCACTACGAGAGAGGGGATCTGCCTTTCAGGGACAGGAAACCTACAGACATAAAAGGGCGGCACCTCTCACACGCATCAGTTGGTTTCCTATCCCTGATGAGAACCCTATCCTTACAGACATACCTGTAGAAGATTAACGGACCCCAGGGCTGGCTGCTTCAGAAAGTGGGGGTCTCCTGCCTCGACCAATGCAGAGTCCCTGGAAGAGCCACGGTGGGTCCAGGGTGTACCGCACAACAGTGAGTGGAGCAGTGTCTGGGGAGCATTAGCCCTGGAAGAAGGTAAGTATTCCCTTCAGGTGCTGCGTGGTCTCAGACATGATGCTGCCCTTAGCGTGCGGGCTGGGGTGTGTCCTGGGGCTCCAGGGCCAGCCAGGGGCTCAGCTGGTGACACGTCCTGGTTGAGCCCTATGATGCGGCCGCATTCACTGGTGATGCGGACGGGGTCGCTATAGCAACGTGTTGGGGCAGAGCCTTGGGGCACGTCCCAGTTACCAGTGGACACGGCCGGCTCAGCCGAATCACGCAGCAAGGGGGCACCGCGGTTGCATGCCCGAAGCTGCCAGGCTCCCGCCGGGGTCCAGGGGGAGGCACCCAGGTCCATTGTGGGCCAATGGCATGGTCATGGGACCTTGGGCGGTGGCATCACTCCGGGGGTGTGGTGGATCTGGGGGAGAAAGGCATCGGGACCAGGTACCTGCTGACCTGGATATCTGGGGGGGTGACCAGGGTTTAAAATTGGCATATGCACGATCATCAATGCTTCTGGGCCCATTCCTGAATCAAGAAGGATGGAGTCAAGCGAGCAGCAAGAGCAGGTATACCCTGTATATCAACATCAGCAGCCCGTTCAGAAGCCTTGGGCAGCCTGACGAAAAACCCGTGAGAATACAGAAGATAGCCAGGCAAGCGAAAGTCAGGATTCGACAGGTCCAGCCGCAGTAGCTCCTCCAGAGTGGATGAGTCAGCAGCGTGGGCTGAGATGCGCCCCCTCGTAATCTGGTACCTATTTGTTTGCTGTACTGGTAAGTGATCTTCGTGAAAGTTCATTTGGAGATGTAGTCTTCCCCTTATTTCTCCTGATCCTGCCAGGGAAAGAAGTACACAGAGAAGTCGAGACACAAGCAGTGTGTCCTTTGCAGGTCCCCCATGCCGAACTCCTGTCCAAAAAGATTCAGTCCTGTGTCTAACAGACGGTAGCTGAGGAGAAACCTAAGTGCGCTTCAAGCCTAAAAGAAATAAATAGGGCAGAAGTGAAGGAATCTATGATGTGCCTATCCCAAGGGGAATGTTCTAAGGGGAAAAGACTGAGGTCTAAGTTCCCGGAATCAGACTCCTCTATTATCTTTATTGGGGTTGAGGACTCTTCCGGATCATCTCCTTCAGCATCCTCTTCTTTGGAACCGGACTCTGGCCGCTTCTGTTTCCCCATAGACCGGGTGGATAAATTAGTGAAAGCGGTCAGAAGCACTATGGGGATAGTAGAGACTACGCCGGAACGTTCTGTTCAAGATGTCATGTTTGGAGGGGCTATACCAAAGGACGTGCAAGTCTTTTCCCTTAAATGAGAAAATCCATTATCTGGTGCGTCTGGAGTGGAAGAGGCTGGAAAAGAGCGGTCCCTTCTCTCAGGAGATGCTCCTTTGAGGACCCAGTAGGAAGCACTTGGGATAAGGCCCCAAAACTCGATGTGGCAGTGGCCAAGGTGTCGAAAAAATCCTCATTACCCTTAGAGAACCTGGGGATCCTAAAAGACCCTCTGGATAAGAAGGCGGACATGTTTCTTAAGGAGTTAATCAGATATGTAACCACTTGTATGTAAAATAATATGTCATGCACCAATATTAACATAAATCATCCCAAAGAAATGTGCAAAAAAGGACAATGTATAAAATTATTTTATTAGAAATAATATAACATATAAAAAGAACTAATTTAATCAAGTGTAGCTGATAAACATGAGCACAATATAATAGTAAAAAATAGACGCCAACCAATAATTATAAAAATCAGATAATTAATAGACCTCCACAATGAGATGGTATATACCAGCGCTATTCCAACAAAATAATTAAATAGTAACCATAAAAATACATAGTGCAATTAATGCAAAAAAATATGTGCAAAAAAAGTATTCTAAAAAATATTTTTTATATTTTTTTAAAAAAAATTGTGCAAAAAAAGGCAAAAATTTGAATGTGTAACCTATAATTGAACAATAAATGCACAACAAATTGCAAAACATCAAAGTGCAATGTGCTAGATAAAGTGCCACAAAAAAATCAAAACCAAGCCTATATTGCACAATACATTTAGTAAAGCAATTGCACATAAGCCCATACAAATATGCCACTATGGCTGTGATAAAGGAGTGCTAAGTGGAACATTAAAGTGCAGGAAGTGCTGGATGACTAAAAGTCACTAACATAATACCATACCAAGGAGGTTAAAATCAATAAAAATCTAATAAATAGAGGTGGCTCATAATACCTACATGTGCTCAAGACCCAAAAATGTTTCTTAAGGAGGCATGGGAAATGTCTGCAGGAGCCCTGAGGCCAGCAGTAGCATTTATGTGTACGGCCAGGTCAATGATGATCTGGCTAGATCAGCTAAAGACTCAGTTAAAAGAAGGAGCCTCACGGGAAGCTATTCTAAACACCTTACCAGTGATTCAGGTTGCCGCGGCGTTCTTTTCAGATACCTCTGCAGACTTGGTCAGGATGGGCGGCTAAAGCAGCGGGCCTCTCAAACGTGGCTCGAAGAGCATTATGGCTGAAGTGCTGGCCCGGGGATATTCAGGCCAGGTGTAGACTGTGTTCTTTTCCATGTGAGGGGGATTACCTCTTTGGACCGGTCTTGGATGAGCTTCTGGAGAAGGCAGGGGATGATAAAAAGAAATTCCCCAGTCTGTTGACTCCTTCCTATAGGCGTCCCTTCAGTAGAAGAAGGTTCAGTCGTAGGAAGCCTTCCAGGGACCGAGCCATGTGGGATGAGAGGAAGAGAAAAGGTTCGGGGTTCATGTCTGGGGGCTCCTCACGAGAGCGTAAGAAACCACCCCAATGACTGCCGGCCCCGGTAGGAGGTAGGCTGTCAGCCTTATACCCGGCTAGGTCAATTATACAATTAGTGACTGGGTTCGTAGTCTGATATCATCGGGGCTGAAATTAGAGTTTTCTATCCCACTGGACAGGTTCATGGTAACCCCTTCCCGGTCATCCCCCTCCGAACAGTGAGCCCTGGAGACCGAGGTCTTGGAGCTATGGCATAAAGCAGTCCTGGTGGAGGTTCCTGGGCCATAAAGGCGTAAGGGATTTTACTTCCCCCTCCCCCCCCTCTTTCTGATTCAGAAACTGGATGACCCTTTCAGGACGATCATTATCCTTAGGGCTCCAAATTGGTTCTTGGTAGTACGCCCCTTCAAAATGGAATATATTGGATCAGCAATAAAGCTAATCTTTAAAAACTTTTATAGTGGTGTTGGATCTAAAAGATCCGTACTATCACGTGCCTATTCAGGCAGATCATTAGCGGTTCCTCAAGGTGGAGGTAGTCATAGCGGGCTGGGTTAGGCATTTCCAATTTAGGGCTCTCCCCTTTGTTCTTGCCGTTGCCCCTCTCATTTTTACAAAGGTGGTTGCCGAGGTCATGGCCTCCTGTGTGAAACTAATGTCCTGATTATGCCCTACCTGGATGATTTTCTTATTGTAGGCAGGTCAGCGGATCATTGCTCAGCTCCAGTAAAGAGGATAATGTCCACTCTGGAACACTTGGTGTGCGTCTGAACATTAAAATAATCTCAGTTACAGCCTTAAGTGTGCAGAAATTCTTGGGGCTCATTCTGGACTCGGAGAGGCAGGAGTGTAGTCTGCCACCTTCGGCACCAAGTAATGAAAGAATCAAACAATCCCATTATGTCCCTGTTGAGGTCACTAACCTCCTGCATCCCAGCAGTCCGGTAGACGCAGTTTCATACAAGAGCCTTACAGTGGGACGTTTTGTTTAATGATAGAGCCTTTAGGGGGTACCTGCAGGGACTAGTGACCTTGTCGCCGCCTTCTATATGTTCCCTGAGGTGGTGGTTAGATCGGGATAATCTGTCCAGGATTCTCTGACGAATCAGGTTATGGTGGCCTACATCAGGGGTGTCAAACTGCATTCCTCGAGGGCCTCAAACCATGCGTGTTTTCAAGATTTCCTTCTCATTGCACAAGGTGCTGGAATCATTCTGTGCAGGTGATTAAATGATCACCTGTGCAATACAAGGAAATCCTGAAAACATGACCTGTTTGCAGCCCTTGAGGAATGCAGTTTGACACCCCCTGGCCTACATCAACCACCAAGTTGGAACTCGGTCCAAACCCCTAATGGAAGGGGCAGAGCGGCTATTCCAACTAGCAGAGGAACATTTTCTGTCTCTGACAGCTCTGCACATAAGAGGAAAGGACAACATCAGGGCAAACTTTTTAAGCCACAACCTACTCAGGCAGGGAGAATGGACGCTGAAAAGTTCCATCTTCGACAAGATTGTGCTAATGTGGGAGCATCCAGACATAGACCTCTTCGCCACCAGAAAGAACAGAAAAGTAAGGTGGTTCTGTTCTCTCAACCTCTGTTCTCTCTGGTGGTAGATGCTTTCTTAATCAGGTGGGACATCAACCTCAGTTATGCCTTTTCCCTCTTAGCCCTTTTACCTCTAGTGGTGAGGAAGATCAGGGAGAACAGGGCAAGAATTAAGGGATTGTCTCGCTTTTGGCCCAGTAGGGCGTGGTTCTCGTGGCTAAGGACCATATCAGACTCCGAACCATGGGTGCTACCGGAGCTCATGGATCTCCTCTCCCATGGACCGTCTACCAACCATTAGTGGCGGGGCTTCACCTGATGGCGTGGAATTTGAGAGGTCGTTGCTGAGGGATAAGAGATTTTCCCCCAATTTGATAGCCACTCTCCTAAAGAGTAAGAAGGTAGTCACGACCAAGATCTACGCCAGAACCTGTAAGAAGTTTCTAGCTACCTCAGAATTTAGTCAGGGAGGGGGTCCCGATTAGTGATGACTGAGCAAATATACTTGTTACTCGAGATTTCTCGAGCACGCTCAGGATTTTGAGCAAGGGGGGCTGTGATGGCAATAGTATATTTTTAAACAAGGTACCCCCATTGGTGAAACCACATCCTTGTTGTCAAACACTTCATAACATTTGTGTACCTTAAATAGCTCACTTGAAAAGCTCCTTTTTGTGTTGCCTGGTTGCTCACATTGGACACAATACACTTCATATAAATTTGATAAAGCAATGCTGTTAGTTTGGCTCAGTAGTTCATTACAAATATTTCTTTGTCGACTATATTCGTTTCTCTCCTTGAGAGCCATAACTTTGGCTGCCTCAAATGTACAAATGGCAAATATACAAATGGCGATTTGGAATCCAGATTAAAATACTGTATACCAAATGCATTCAGACAATCACATAGATGGCTTTCTTGTAAAACAGTTACAGATGTGACAGACAATGCTCATAGTGACACAATCTTGAAAAATGTTTATTCACTTCACAAACAGTTCTAAGCCTCTATGTTTGCTGTTTGTCATTGTAAAACATTAAGGTTTACTGAAACTCTGCCTGTGGTGGTTTTATCTAAATCCTTGTGGCATTTATATTCTAGGGGTTTATGGCCCCTCGTCTGATGACTCAATAATATCTCAGTTTCATACAACCTTGAAAGCTGGCCACTTGAAGGTCTGGGTGAAACTAGAGTTACTACATAGTGTAAATCTACACTCACCGGCCACTTTATTAGGTACACCATGCTAGTAACGGGTTGGACCCCCTTTTGCCTTCAGAACTGCCTCAATTCTTCGTGGCATAGATTCAACAAGGTGCTGGAAGCATTCCTCAGAGATTTTGGTCCATATTGACATGATGGCATCACACAGTTGCCGCAGATTTGTCGGCTGCACATCCCAAAGATGCTCCATACAAGGCAGGATGGATCCATGCTTTCATGTTGTTTACGCCAAATTCTGACCCTACCATCCGAATGTCGCAGCAGAAATCGAGACTCATCAGACCAAGCAACGTTTTTCCAATCTTCTACTGTCCAATTTCGATGAGCTTGTACAAATTGTAGCCTCAGTTTCCTGTTCTTAGCTGAAAGGAGTGCCCGGTGTGGTCTTCTGCTGCTGTAGCCCATCTGTCTCAAAGTTCGACGCACTGTGCATTCAGAGATGCTCTTAGGCCTACCTTGGTTGTAACGGGTGGCGATTTGAGTCACTGTTGCCTTTCTATCAGCTCGAACCAGTCTGCCCATTCTCCTCTGACCTCTGGCATCAACAAGGCATTTCCGCCCACAGAACTGCCGCTCACTGGATTTTTTTTCTTTTTCGGACCATTCTCTGTAAACCCTAGAGATGGTTGTGCGTGAAAATCCCAGTAGATCAGCAGTTTCTGAAATACTCAGACCAGCCCTTCTGGCACCAACAACCATGCCACGTTCAAAGGCACCTCAAATCACCTTTCTTCCCCATACTAATGCTCGGTTTGAACTGCAGGAGATTGTCTTGGCCATGTCTACATGCCTAAATGCACTGAGTTGCCGCCATGTGATTGGCTGATTAGAAATTAAGTGTTAACAAGAAGTTGGACAGGTGTACCTAATAAAGTGGCCGGTGAGTGTATATATATAAGAGGCATCGTGCTTACTTGCTAATCCCGCCCCCTGCACAGTAGCTCTGCCCCCACCACATCACCACACATAATCCCGCCCCCACCCCATTACCACACACAATGCCGCCCCCCCCACCTCATTACCACACACAATCCCGCCCCCAACACATCATCACACACAATCCCGCCCCCACCACATTACCACACATAATACCGCCCCCCCACCACATCACCACACACAATCCCGCCCCCCACCACATCAAAACACACAATCCTGCCCCCCACCCCATTACCACACACAATCCCGCCCCCACCTCATTACCACACACAATCCCGCCCCCACCTCATTACCACACACAATCCCGCCCCCAACACATCATCACACCCAATCCCGCCCCCCACCGCATTACCACACACAATCCCACCCCCCCACCACATTACCACACACAATCCCGCCCCCCACCACATTACCACACACAATCCCGCCCTCCCACCACATTACCACACACAATCCTGCCCCCCACCACATTACCACACACAATCCCGCCCCCCACCACATTACCACACACAATCCCGCCCCCCACCACATCAAAACACACAATCCTGCCCCCCACCCCATTACCACACACAATCCCGCCCCCACCTCATTACCACACACAATCCCGCCCCCAACACATCATCACACCCAATCCCGCCCCCCACCGCATTACCACACACAATCCCACCCTCCCACCACATTACCACACACAATCCCGCCCCCCACCACATTACGACACACAATCCCGCCCCCCCACCACATTACCACACACAATCCCGCCCTCCCACCACATTACCACACACAATCCCGCCCCCCACCACATTACCACACACAATCCCGCCCCCCACCACATTACCACACACTATCCCGCCCCCCACCACATTACCACACATAATCCCGCCCCCCCACCACATTACCACACATAATCCCGCCCCCAACACATCATCACACACAATCCCGCCCCCAACACATCATCACACACAATCCCGCCCCCCACCACATTACCACACATAATCCCGCCCCCCACCACATTACCACACACAATCCCGCCCCCAACACATCATCACACACAATCCCGCCCCCATCACATCACCACACACAATCCCACCCCCACCACATTACCACACATAATCCCGCCCTCCACCACATTACCACACACAATCCCGCCCCCCCACCACATTACCACACACAATCCCGCCCCCCCACCACATTACCACACACAATCCCGCCCCCCCACCACATTACCACACACAATCCCACCCCCCCAACACGTCATCACACACAATCCCGTCCCCACCACATTACCACACATAATCCTGCCCCCCACCACATTACCACACACAATCCCGCCCCCCACCTCATTAACACACATAATCCCGCCCCCCACCACATCACCACACACAATCCCGCCCCCCACCACATTACCACACACTATCCCGCCCCCCCACCACATTACCACACATAATCCCACCCCCCACCTCATTACCACACAATCTTGCCCCCCACATCACACACAATGCCGCCCCCCACCCCATTACCACACAATCCCGCCCCCCCACCCCATTACCACACAATCCCGCCCCCCCACCCCATTACCACACAATCCCGCCCCCCCACCCCATTACCACACAATCCCGCCCCCCCACCCCATTACCACACAATCCCGCCCCCCCACCCCATTACCACACAATCCCGCCCCCCCACCCCATTACCACACAATCCCGCCCCCCCACCCCATTACCACACAATCCCGCCCCCCCACCCCATTACCACACAATCCCGCCCCCCCACCCCATTACCACACAATCCCGCCCCCCCACCCCATTACCACACAATCCCGCCCCCCCACCCCATTACCACACAAAATTACCACACAATCCCGCCCCCCCACCCCATTACCACACAATCCCGCCCCCCCACCCCATTACCACACAATCCCGCCCCCCCACCCCATTACCACACAATCCCGCCCCCCCACCCCATTACCACACAATCCCGCCCCCCCACCCCATTACCACACAATCCCGCCCCCCCACCCCATTACCACACAATCCCGCCCCCCCACCCCATTACCACACAATCCCGCCCCCCCACCCCATTACCACACAATCCCGCCCCCCCACCCCATTACCACACAATCCCGCCCCCCCACCCCATTACCACACAATCCCGCCCCCCCACCCCATTACCACACAATCCCGCCCCCCCACCCCATTACCACACAATCCCGCCCCCCCACCCCATTACCACACAATCCCGCCCCCCCACCCCATTACCACACAATCCCGCCCCCCCACCCCATTACCACACAATCCCGCCCCCCCACCCCATTACCACACAATCCCGCCCCCCCACCCCATTACCACACAATCCCGCCCCCCCACCCCATTACCACACAATCCCGCCCCCCCACCCCATTACCACACAATCCCGCCCCCCCACCCCATTACCACACAATCCCGCCCCCCCACCCCATTACCACACAATCCCGCCCCCCCACCCCATTACCACACAATCCCGCCCCCCCACCCCATTACCACACAATACCGCCCCCCCACCCCATTACCACACAATACCGCCCCCCCACCCCATTACCACACAATACCGCCCCCCCACCCCATTACCACACAATACCGCCCCCCCACCCCATTACCACACAATCCCGCCCCCCCACCCCATTACCACACAATCCCGCCCCCCCACCCCATTACCACACAATCCCGCCCCCCCACCCCATTACCACACAATCCCGCCCCCCCACCCCATTACCACACAATCCCGCCCCCCCACCCCATTACCACACAATCCCGCCCCCCCACCCCATTACCACACAATCCCGCCCCCCCACCCCATTACCACACAATCCCGCCCCCCCACCCCATTACCACACAATCCCGCCCCCCCACCCCATTACCACACAATCCCGCCCCCCCACCCCATTACCACACAATCCCGCCCCCCCACCCCATTACCACACAATCCCGCCCCCCCCACCCCATTACCACACAATCCCGCCCCCCCACCCCATTACCACACAATCCCGCCCCCCCACCCCATTACCACACAATCCCGCCCCCCCACCCCATTACCACACAATCCCGCCCCCCCACCCCATTACCACACAATCCCGCCCCCCACCACATCACCACACACAATCCCGCCCCCCACCACATCATCACACACAATCCCGCCCCCAACACATCATCACACACAATCCCGCCCCCACCACATCACCACACACTATCCCGCCCCCACCACATTACCACACACTATCCCGCCCCCCACCACATTACCACACATAATCCCGCCCCAACACATCTTCACACACAATCCCACCCCCCATCACATTACCACACACAATCCCGCCCCCACCACATTACCACACACAATCCCGCCCCCACCACATTACCACACACAATCCCGCCCCCACCACATTACCACACACAAAACCGCCCCCACCACATTACCACACACAATGCCGCCCCCCACCACATTACCACACATAATCCCGCCCCCCACCTCATTACCACACACAATGCCGCCCCCCACCACATTACCACAGATAATCCCGCCCCCCCACCACACACAATACCGCCCCCCACCCCATTACCACACACAATCCCGCCCCCCACCCCATTACCACACACAATCCCGCCCCCCACCACATTACCACACAATCCCGCCCCCCACCACATTACCACACACAATCCCGCCCCCCCACCACACACAATCCCGCCCCCCACCCCCATTACCACACAATCCCGCCCCCCACCAACTTACCACACACAATCCCGCCCCCACCACATCATCACACACAATCCCGCCCCCACCACATCATCACACACAATCCCACCCCCCAAAACATCATCACACAAATCCCGCCCCCACCACATTACCACATAATCCCGCCCCCCCACTACATTACAGATAATATATAGAAAAAAGATAGGCCTGACAAAATGGGAGTCACCACCATAGAACTATAGAGTATCAAATAACAACTTTATTACACACTGATGCAAAAGACAGAACATTTAAAAACATTTAAAAACAAGGGGATGACACATATCCCTATATCACACAGGAAGCCTGTAATAAGGCCTAAGCACCGCACCCCCAATCAAAGGATTAAATGCACATGCCCAATATTATGAACAGAATACCCTAAGAACATTGGTCAAATAGCTGACAATAACCAGTCCCCCCGGTCCATGCAAAGGCTCAAATACAAGGAGACAGGTGTAAGCTTAATAGCTAATGTACCAACACCCTGTGATGGCATAAAATTCTGCAAAACAACAATAAAAAACACAATAATATTATATGCAGTAGTCTGTCCAGCTGAGAGAATGGCTGTAGACAGACATGAATACCATACCAACCAGAGGAAACAGGACCGGTGATGTAAAAAATCAGGGCAGTAAATGACCCATAAAGACCAATAGTATAAGCAAGGGCACGTGTATCCTGTAAGAGGTGAGTGCGGGCAGCAGACACCCAACGCGTGTCGCCACGCAGCGGTGGCTTCATCAGGGGTAAGGTCTGCATGCCCTGTCCTCTGCTTAAATAATGAAAGTATGCGGTAACGTACCGATTAGCAGCTGTGTGGGCAAATGAGCCGCATGGAGTAGTAGGAATGGCATTTCCGTTTGCCGGGCCCGGCATGAGTGTACTGCGCATGCGCCGGCGTCCCAGAGCGGAAGTGTGAGCTCCGCTCGTGGTTGCCGTAGCAGCGCGTACACAAAATGGGGAGCGCTTGCGCAACAGAGGGGAAATGAAAATGGTAAGAGAACAGGTCTGAGATCCAACCTTGGAGTACACACGGAGCACAATAATGGTGCTAAAGCCCTAGTATGTCACATGAGGACTATGTAAAAAAGGAAGTTAACCCTAACTCCACTAAAAAGGGGCAAACATGCCACTCAGGCAGTGATGCTAAAGCAAGGGAGAAAAGTATAATGTAAAATATCATTATGAACAACATGTCATAAAAGAAGGCAAAACATACAATAGCTTGAAAACTACAAAAATGAATATATTGTTCAACAGATATACACATATTAAGAACCGGACAATAGGATGCCCACAGAATATAACAATGTACTCATATAATACAGGGCAAGCCTGTGCGCACCCCCAATCATCCAATTCATTGTTTATAAGAAGTAATAAACAAAAGATCTTCATTATAAAGGGCAAGCCTGTGCGCACATCCAATTGTCCAGTTCATTGTTTATAAAAACCAGTAAACAAAAGTTCTTCATTAATGCCAAAAGGGATGACACAATTCAGATCAAAGATCCACTTGGATTCCCGCTTGAGAAGCTCAAGGGTGACATTTCCACCCCTCATATTCATGTTTACTGCTTCGAGTCCCAAAATCTTCGTGCCAGCCCACTGTGAGTTATGTTCCACCAAATAATGCGCAGCCACAGATGTGAGGGTTTTCCCCTTGATCTTGTCCCTTTGTGCTGTGGTGATATTGGAGAAATGTTGTTGTACGCGTCTCCTGAGCTCCTGTGTGGTTTGGCCCACATAAATTTTTGGGCATGGGCACACCAAAGCATAGATCAAGTTCCGGGACCTGCAATTAAAGTAGGTCTTAGTAGGCGTCTGTGAAGACAAAAGAGGCACCATGATTTTTTCATCACGACTGGTGAAGGGGCAGATACTGCAATTGCCGCACGGGAAGGTACCCTTGAGTCTAACCCCTCTGCCAAGCCTGGTGACTGGTCGCTGAAAATGACTATGGCTCAATTGGTCCCTAAGACTCCTGGCCCTCCTAGCCACTAGATTTGGTTGGGGGGCAATATGGGGGAGGAGTTTCGACTCACTCTGTAGAATACCCCAGTATTTGGACAGGATCCCTCGCAAGTCTTGCCACTGATTGTTAAAGGCTGTGATTACGCCAAGCGGCTTCTCTTTTGTCCTGTGTCTACCCTGTAGCAGATCATCCCTATTACTATTATTCGCCACCGTAAAGGCCCGGGAAACGACCCGCTTGGGGTAACCCCTCTCTCGGAAACGTGCGGTGAGCTCGCGGGAGTGTCTAGTGAAATCCCCGCGCTCACTGCAATTTCTTCTGACTCTTAAGAATTGACCCTTGGGGATACCAGTTTTTAAATGCCGGGGGTGGAAACTATCGAAATGGAGAAGGCTATTTGTAGCCGTTGGCTTCCGATAGAGGGTTGTCTGAATTTGCCGACCCCTCACCTGCAGTTTTAGGTCCAAGAAGTCAATTTCAGTCTGAGAATAATGAGATGTAAGATGAATATTCCAGGGGTTATTATTCAGGGTATCCACAAAATCCTTACAGAGTTCCTGAGTACCTGTCCAGATAAAGACCACATCGTCAATATAACGGAACCACTTACTGACATGTTCTACAAAGTATTCCGAGCAGTATACCCTAGAGGCCTCCCACCAGCCCAAAGCCAGGTTAGCATATGCAGGAGCACAACGTGCCCCCATTGCGGTGCCCCTTACTTGCCTGTAATAGACCCGATCAAAAATAAAATAATTTTGGTCCAAAACAAAAAGCAACAAATCCAGAATGAACGAATCGTGTCCTCTATCCCCTGTGGTCTTAAGGTCCAGAAAGTATGACACAGCACCCACTACCCCACTACATTACCACACACAATCCCGCCCCCCACCTCATTACCACACACAATCCCGCCCCCCAACACACACAATCCCGCCCCCCAACACATCACCACACAATCCCGCCCCCCACCACATTACCACACGCAATCCCGCCCCCCCACCACATCATCACACACAATCCCGCCCCCAACACATCATCACACACAATCCCACCCCCACCACATTACCACAGATAATCCCATCCCCCACATCATCACACACAATCCCGCCCCCCACCACATTACCACAGATAATCCCACCCTAACACATCATCTCACACAATCCCGCCCCCACCACATTACCACACATAATCCCGCCCCCCCACCACATCATCACACACAATCCCGCCCCCCACCACATCACACACAATCCCGCCCCCCCACCACATTACCACAGATAATCCCAACCCCCCACATCATCACACACAATCCCGCCCCCCCACCACATTACCACAGATAATCCGGTCCCCCCACCACATTACCACACATAATCCCGCCACCCTACATTACCACACGAGGCTCCGTCCCCACACATTACCACACGAGGCTCCATCCCCACACATTACCACACGCAGCACTTCCTTTCTATGTAATTCAACCACTTCAGCCAAGGTAAACGTACATTTAATTGCATCCACATTCTCCCAAACAAAATGAGCCAAGAAGAGTCGCCAGGTCCATCTCACAGGCCGCAGGAAAATCCGGACAACAATGCAGTAGCTGATCGACAACAATATCGACTAAATCGTAGGATTGGTTATTAGTATTATTCAGATTTTTAATGATTATTATTGTTATTAACTTCATTTTAAGTTAATTTACCATCTGCGTAAGTGCTATTGAATGTGGTCATTGTTTACTTTAGTTTAATCACCAGCAGCGTTAATTAGATAGCAATGAGCGTGCCGAGCGTTAGCTGGCTGGAAACACCTAGTCACTATATAAGACCAGAGAAACATGAATAAGACAGATGCCAAAACTGGGGTACCTGTACATGTATCGTGTGCTGATACCTGCATAATTGGGGACGCCCATGCAGTGTAGGTAATCTCCCAGGGGTTCTCTGTCTAGGTGTTGCTTCTCTGATATTCCAGACGGATGATGTTTAAAAGCCTCTTGTGGATGATGTAAGTATACTGTATGTAGTTAATCTTCATATATATGTAATCACTTTATGTATTTAATCCTTATATGTACTTATTAACCTTTGTATGTTAACATATACAAAAGTGTACGTACTCACACTATTCAATCATACTATTCCTTGAATTTTGTAGTTTGCAATAAAAATGCGTTGTATTGCAAGTATTAGCCTTATTTAATGCCGTATCTGAAACTTAGTGTTCAAAACATGGCAAATAAAATTGCCAAATTCCCCTGTAAATAATTCTGCAAAGAGGGAACCATCATACCATTAAAAAATACGAGTGGCTTTTCATGGGCCCATCCAGTATGTGGGTTCCAAGGCATAATGGGGTGCATATGACTGACTAGCAGGGCTGGCGTTGCTGCCAATGTGTAAAACAAAGGAGTACGGAGTACAAAATGCATATTGTGAAGTGGATTTTCAGGGGCCCATCCAGTATGTGGGTTCCAAGGCTTATTCGGGTGCATATGAATTGCTAGCAGGGCAGGCCTTGAATTCAATGCAACACTTTTTCAGGAGTCCTCCCTGGACATCTTATGAAAGGGGTATTGTGGTGCGCTGTAATTCTTGGCAGCCCATCCACTCACAGCATAGGCTACAACAGCTTAGGAGACCCACTGTTTAATAATGGCCGCCTGATGCACCAGTAAAAATAGGCTCTGTGACTTTGAGTCCCTCATTCATAAATGAAACAAGATGGGTCTGCTTATGTGTCACACACCACATGGCCAACTAGAGTTGTTAAATGTTACAATGACATTTCCCAGTGAATACAGTAGTGGTTGAAAGCAATGTTAAAGTTGAAAAACGCTTCAAAAATGCTGCGTCTGAACTAAGCCTAAGTGGGGGAGGAAATTTTCAGTCTGGGGTTAAATTTTTGGCCTTACAGGCAAATCATTGACCTGCAAAAGATGTACCTTGACATATTTCCCAGCAAAATCCGTTTTAGTTTAGTTTTAGTGTGTTTTTTGTTGCATTGGGAAAAATGGCATGAATCTGGGAAAAAAATGTTTACAGCTGTGAACTAGAAGTCAGGAATGCTTCCAGGGGCGATCCCCATGATGTCCCTGTGTCTGTTGAACAGTGTTTCCATCATTTTCAGACGTTTTTAGACCTTAAAAGGACTCCCGGGGGATCACGGTAAAAATACTTGGGTCTCCCATAGACTTACATTGGGCTCTTTGTTCTGGCGGAGTATCCGAGTATTCCAATCTGCTCGACCCGAGCAACGAGCACCCGAGCATTTTAGTGCTCGTTCATCACTAGTGAATATCGCAAGTGCTGGGGGCCTGTGGCAGCGTGCCGGTGTCCCCAAAAAGCTCAGGCCCCCGGCACTTGGCGCCCAGCGACAAGAGGTGAATGTCATTTTTTTTTTTTTATTGCAGCAGCATACGGGGCATATTATGCTATGGAGCATCTTATGGAGGCCATCAACCTTTATGGAGCAGCATATGGATGGGAGCAGCACATGACAGAATGGGGGTGCAGGACGGGAGCAGCACATTACAGAATGGGGGCGCAGGATGGGAGCAGCACATGACAGAATAGGGGCACAGGATGGGAGCAGCACGTGTCAGCATGGGGGTGCAGGATGGCAGCAGCACATGACAGCATGGGGGAGTAGGATGGGAGCAGCACATGTCAGCATGGGGGCGCAGGATGGGAGCAGCACATGATAGAATGGGGGCGCAGAATAGGAGCAGTAAATGACAGGATGAGGGTGCAAGATGTGAGCAGCACATGACAAGATGGGGTGCAGGATGGGAGCAGCACATGACAGAATGGGGGCGCAGAATGGGTGCAGCACATTACAGAATGGTGGTGCAGGATGGGAGCAGCACATGACAGAATGGGGGCGCAGGATGGGAGCAGAACATGTCAGCATGGGGGTGCAGGATGGGAGCAGCACATGACAAAGGGGGCGCAGGATGGGAGCAGCACATGACAGAATGGGGGTGCAGGATGGGAGCAGCACATTACAGCATGGGGGCGCAGGATGGGAGCAGCACATGTCAGCAAGGGGGCGCAGGATGAGGGCAGCACATGACAGAATGGGGGCGCAGGATGGGAGCAGCACATGACAGGATGGGGACGCAGGATGGGTGCAGCACATGACAGGATGGGGATGCAGGATGGGTGCAGCACATGACAGGATGGGAGCAGCACATAACAATGGGGGCACAGGATGGGAGCAGCACATGACAGAATGGGTGGCACAGAATGGGAGTAGCACATGACAGGATGGGGCACAGGATGGGAGCAGCACATGATAGAATGGGGGCGCAGAATAGGAGCAGTAAATGACAGGATGAGGGTGCAAGATGGGAGCAGCACATGACAAGATGGGGCGCAGGATGGGAGCAGCACATGACAGAATGGGGGCGCAGAATGGGTGCAGCACATTACAGAATGGTGGCGCAGGATGGGAGCAGCACATGACAGAATGGGGGCAGCACATGCCAGGATGGGTGCAGCACATGACAGGATGGGGGCGCAGGATGGGAGCAGCACATGACAGGATGGGGGCGCAGGATGAGAGCACCACATGACAGAATGGGGAGCAGAATGGGTGCAGCACATTACAGGATGAGGGCACAGGAAGAGAGTAGCACATGACAAGATGGAGGCGCACAAAACAACATGAGCGCATAGGCTGGGGGCGCAAGATGGTAGCAGCACATGACAAGATTAGGGCCCAGGATGGAAGCAGCACATACCAGGATGGAGACCATGTATCAATATAAATGCTCGCCACCCGGGTGTAGAGCGGGTTCAATAGCTAGTATATATATATATATATATATATATATATATACACATATATATATATATATATATATACTGTGTGTATATATATATATATATATATATATATATATATATATATATATATATATATATATATATATATATATATATATATATATATATATATATACAGTACAGACCAAAAGTTTGGACACACCTGATTAAAAGATTTTTCTGTATTTTCATGACTATGAAAATTGTACTTTCACGCTGAAGGCATGAAAACTATGAATTAACACATGTGGAATTATATACTTAACAAAAAAGTGTGAAAAAAATGAAATTATGTCTTATATTCTAGGTTCAAGAAAAAGGCAGACTCATATGATATGCACAAACCACCCAAAATCAGATGCAGAAATCATGTATGTATAAATATCACCAAGCCTTTATTACACCTCAAAAAGACATAAAAACATTTAAAATAAGATATACAAATATATACATACACCATACCCCAAGGATAATGAGAGCCTAATAAATATGTCCATACATGATGGATACCTCCAGATCAATCTGTATATTCCATATAAGGAAAACCACATGGAAAGACCCTAGAGGCAAACCTTATATGGAATATACAGATTGATCTGGAGGTATCCATCATGTATGGACATATTTATTAGGCTCTCATTTCCCTTGGGGTATGGTGTATGTATATATTTGTATATCTTATTTTAAATGTTTTTATGTCTTTTTGAGGTGTAATAAAGGCTTGGTGATATTTATACATACATGATTTCTGCATCTGATTTTGGGTGGTTTGTGCATATCATATGAGTCTGCCTTTTTCTTGGCTCTTTATCAGTTGTGATGTACAGACTCGGTATTGCACCCCCTTGTGCTCATGAGTTCATATAGGTCATTGGTGCGCCCCCTTTTTGCTTAATTTATATTCTAGGTTCTTCAAAGTAGCCACCTTTTGCTTTCATGACTGCTTTGCACACTCTTGGCATTCTCTTGATGAGCTTCAAGAGGTAGTCACCGGGAATGGTCTTCCAACAATCTTGAAGGAGTTCCCAGAGATGCTTAGCGCTTGATGGCCTTTTGCCTTCACTCTGCGGTCCAGCTCACCCCAAACCATCTCGATTGGGTTCAGGTCTGGTGACTGTGGAGGCCAGGTCATCTGGCGTAGCACCCCATCACTCTCCTTCTTGGTCAAATAACCCTTACACAGCCTGGAGGTGTGTTTGAGGTCATTGTCCTGTTGAAAAATAAATGATGGTCCAACTAAACGCAAACCGGATGGAATAGCATGCCGCTGCAAGATGCTGTGGTAGCCATGCTGGTTCAGTATGCCTTCAATTTTGAATAAATCCCCAACAGTGTCACCAGTAAAGCACCCCCACACCATCACACCTTCTCCTCCATGCTTCACGGTGGGAACCAGGCATGTAGAGTCTATCCGTTCACCTTTTCTGCGTCGCACAAAGACATGGTGGTTGGAACAAAAGATCTCAAATTTGGCTCATCAGACCAAAGCACAGATTTCCACTGGTCTAATGTCCATTCCTTGTGTTCTTTAGCCCAAACAACTCTCTTCTGCTTGTTGCCTGTCCTTAGCAGTGGTTTCCTAGCAGCTATTTTACCATGAAGGCCTGCTGCACAAAGTCTCCTCTTAACAGCTGTTGTAGAGATGTGTCTGCTGCTAGAACTCTGTGTGGCATTGACCTGGTCTCTAATCTGAGCTGCTGTTAACCTGCGATTTCTGAGGCTGGTGACTCGGATAATCTTTTCCTCAGAAGCAGAGGTGACTCTTGGTCTTCCTTTCCTGGGGCGGTCCTCATGTGAGCCGGTTTCTTTGTAGTGCTTGAAGGTTTTTGCCACTGCACTTGGGGACACTTTCAAAGTTTGCCTAATTTTTCAGACTGACTGACTTTCATTTCTTAAAGTAATGATGGCCACTCGATTTTCTTTACTTAGCTGCTTTTTTCTTGCCATAATACAAATTCTAACAGTCTATTCAGTAGGACTATCAGCTGTGTATCCACCAGACTTCTGCACAACACAACTGATGGTCCCAACCCCATTTATAAGGCAATAAATCCCACTTATTAAACCTGACAGGGCACACCTGTGAATTGAAAACCATTCCCGGTGACTACCTCTTGAAGCTCATCAAGAGAATGCCAAGAGTGTGCAAAGCAGTCATGAAAGCAGAAGGTGGCTACTTTGAAGAACCTAGAATATAAGACAATTTCAGTTGTCTCACACTTTTTTGTTAAGTATATAATTCCACATGTGTTAATTCATAGTTTTGATGCCTTCAGTGTGAATGTACAATTTTCATAGTCATGAAAATACAGAAAAATCTTTAAATGAGAAGGTGTGTCCAAACTTTTGGTCTGTACTGTGTGTGTGTGTGTGTATGTATATATATATATATATATATATATATATATGTTAGTGACACACATATACAGTATATATATCTTTATATTGCAGAGAGTGAAGAATAGCTGGTAATTAGTGTTGAGCATTCCGATACTGCAAGTATCGGGTATCGGCCGATACTTGCTGTATCGGAATTCCGATACCGAGATCCGATATTTTTGTGATATCGGGTATCGGTATCGAAACAACATTAATGTAAAAATGTGTAAAAGAGAGAATTAAAATAAAAAATATTGCTATACTCACCTCTCCGACGCAGCCTGCACCTTACCGAGGGAAGCGGCAGCGTTCTTTGTTTAAAATTCGCGCTTTTCTTTCCTTTACGTGAGTCCCGGCTTGTGATTGGTTGCGTGCCGCCCATGTGACCGGGACGCAACCAATCACAGCAAGCCGTGACGTAATTTCAGGTCCTTCAGGATTTTAAAATTACGTTCCGGCGTTGTGATTGGTTGCGTCGCAGTCACATGGGCGACGCAACCAATCACAGCAAGCCGTGACGTAATTTCAGGTCCTTAAGGATTTTAAAATTACGTCCCGGCTTTGTGATTGGTTGCGTCGCAGTCACATGGGAGACGCAACCAATCACAAGCCGTGACGTCACGGGAGGCTGGACACGCGCGCATTTTAAAATGGGCGCGTGTCCAGCCTCCCGTGACGTCCCGGCTTGTGATTGGTTGCGCCGCGATCAACCAATCACAAGCCGGGAGGCTGGACACACGCGCATTTTAAAATTTTAAAATGCGCGCGTGTCCAGCCTCCCGGCTTGTGATTGGTTGACCGCGGCGCAACCAATCACAAGCCGGGACGTCACGGGAGGCTGGACACGCGCCCATTTTAAAAAGCGCGCATGTCCAGCCTCCCGTGACGTCACGGCTTGTGATTGGTTAATGGCGGCCATGTTGCCGGGACGCGGACCAATCACAGCAAGCCGTGACGTAATTTCGTCACGGCTTGCTGTGATTGGTCCGCGTCCCGGCAACATGGCGCCGTGACCAATCATAAGCCGGGACGTCACTGGAGGCTGGACACGCGCGCTTTTTAAAAAGCGCGCGTGTCCAGCCTCCCGTGACGTCACGGCTTGTGATTGGTTAATGGCGGCCATGTTGCCGGGACGCGGACCAATCACAGCAAGCCGTGACGTAATTTCGTCACGGCTTGCTGTGATTGGTCCGCGTCCCGGCAACATGGCCGCCCTGACCAATCACAAGCCGGGACTTCACGTAACCAAGTAAAAGCGCGAATTTTAAACAAACAACGCTGCCGGTTCCCTCGCTGAGGTCCAGGCTGCGTCGGACAGGTGAGGATAGCGATATTTTTTATTTTAATTCTTTCTTTTACACATTTATATGGATCCCAGGGCCTGAAGGAGAGTTTCCTCTCCTTCAGACCCTGGGAACCATCAGGAATACCGTCCGATACTTGAGTCCCATTGACTTGTATTGGTATCGGTATCGTATTGGATCCGATACTTTGCCGGTATCGGCCGATACTTTCCGATACCGATACTTTCAAGTATCGGACGGTATCGCTCAACACTACTGGTAATTCATTTGTCAGCTTCTGCAAAATCACTGCAGGAGCCGACAGGATAGAAGACATGGTTTACATACACTAAATAGATACAGAATAGTTAAATATGTATATGTCAGTGATCAATACAATTAGTATAGTGTGTGTGCAAATTAGGGGACATGTATGTAATTAATAAAAGATTATTTGGGGGGGGGGAAATGTGGGCTCCCGTGTAATTTTCCAATCCAGGGAGGGAAAGCCAGCGACTGGGGGCCGATGTTTATAGCCTAGGAAGGGGTTAATACCCATGGATTTCCCCAGGCTATGAATATGAGCCCACAGCTTGTATATTTAGCGTTTACTGGCTATTAAAATAGGGTGGCCCAACAAAAAAGAACAAGGGGTCCCTTTATAATTAATATCCAGAAAAGGCTATGCAGACAGCTGCAGGCTGATATTTATAGCCTAGGAAGGGGCCATGGATATTGACTCCCCCTGGCTTCAAACACCAACTCTCAGCCGCCCCAGAAATGGTGCATCTTTAAGATTCGCCAATTCTGGCACTTAGCCTCTCTCTTCCCACTGGCCTGTGTCGGTGGCATATGGGGTAATAGTTTGGGGGTTGATGTGACCTTTATATTGTAAGGTCACACCAAGCCCGGCTTAGTAATGGAGAGGTGTCAATAAGACACCTATCCATTGCTAATCCTATAGTTGTTACAGGTTCAATAAAGACGCAGCTAGAATAAAGTTTTTTAATGAAATAAAGCACTAAACACAGTTTTTCATCTTTATTATCCAGCTAATCCATACGATGTCCTCGTTCTCCTGTAATAAAAAAAACAACAACAATATACCTGTCCATCTTTCTGACCCACGCAGTAATCCATATCTGGGGAAAATTCAGTTTGCAACCAGGATGGTGCAAAGATGCTACCGGACCAGCTGCAAACTACTGGGAATGAGGAGATGCTGCCAGCGCAGCCTCAGCGACTCGCTGTGAAGGCACTGAGTCTACCCTACCTGCCGGCCTGACCCGAACTGAACTCTGGAGCGTGGGAAAATGCCATTACATTTTTCCACGCTGCAGAGTTCATCACAGTTCAGGCCGGCATGGAGGGCAAACTCGGTGACGTCAGCACTAGTATCATCCCATTCATTCACCAGTAGTTTGCAGCCATGCCGGTCGCATTTTAGCACCTGGTTGCAAACTGAATGAATGAATGAAGTACCAAGACTTTGCTTTTTCACCACCTCGTTGAGCTGGATTTTTTTCTATTTCCTGCATTCCTTACGCCTTGACACAGTGTTTCTGTGCTCCGAGCCTCCAGGGACTACAACTATGGTGAGCTGGATTTTTTCTTTTGTCTTCACAGGGTAGACTCAGTGCCTTCACAGCGAGTCGCTGAGGCTGCGCTGGCAGCATCTCCTCATTCCCAGTAGTTTGCAGCTGGTCCGGTAGCATCTTTGCACCATCCTGGTTGCAAACTGTATTTTGCCCAGATATGGATTACTGCGTGGGACAGAACGACTGAGAGGTATGATATATGGTTGGTTTGGTTTGGTTTTTTTATTCATTACAGAAGATCGAGGGCGTCTCATCGATTAGCTGAATAATAAAGATGGCAAACTGTGTTTATTGTTTTATTTTATTAAAAGACTTTATTCTGGCTGTGTCTTTATTGAACCTCTAACAACTATAGGATTAGTAATGGATAGCGGTCTTATTGACACCTCTCCATTACTAAGCCGGGCTTTATGTGACCTTACAATTCACAGGTCACATAAAGCACCCAACTATTACCCCATTGCCACCGCTACAGGGCAGTTGGAAGAGAGAGGCTAAATGCCTCTGTTATGGACACTGCAACAGACTTACTCCCTGGGTCTGTACGAGTGTCCGGGGACGTGCTGGGAAATCCAGGAACTCCTGCTGTGATGTGAGATGCTGTTGTGAACACGCCTGCAGGTGAACAGGACCTGCAGCATGTGACCACCATGGGAGTGGTTGGAGGCGGGGCTAGTTCCTGAACTCCCAGGGATGATGACAGGAGCCAGGGAAGCCGAGAGAAGTGTCAGGCGAGCCAATGTCAGACCAGAGAACAGCGTGGTAGCAAAGGGGAGAGACTAATAGCGTGGTAAGAGACAAGCCAGGATCAGAAGCCAGAGAGAGACATGAGGTACCAGAAGTACTAACGAGCAGGAAGTCAGGGGACAAAGCAGAGATCAAAACCAGGAGTATCACGTGAAGTACCGAATCAGGAGGCAAATGCGAAAACAGAGAACAGACCGGGTCATACACAAGCACGCAAACAGGAATAAGCAATACACACACGGGGTCAGCTGCTCAGCCAAGATCAGATGTATAACTGACAACGGGCACAGCACAGGGACGGGTAAATATAGCCCTCACCAACCCAAAGAGGCCACATAAATTAACCCTAGAAGTACTGCCAAAGAAATCCCGAACAAACCATGACAGTACCCCCCTCTCAACAGGGGCCACTGGACCCCCAGCCTTTTCAGGATGCCTGGCATAAAATGCGCAGATAAGATGGTCAGCATGTACAGAATGGGCCCGGGACCCATGACCGATCCTCCGGACCATACCTCCTCTAGTGTAATAAATACTTCAAAGTACGGCGCACCCACTGGGAATCTACGATGCATCCCACCTCTTACTCCATGTGACCCTTCACCAATACCGGGGGAACAGTGGACAAAGAACTCTCCTCAACAGTTCCCAAGGGTTTCAACATTGACTTGTGGAACACATTGGAAATTTTTAACGAACCGGGGAGACACAACCTACAGGCCACCGGGTTAATAATCTCCACAACCTCATATGGACCAATGAATTTCGGACCCAACTTGGCAGAGGGAACTTTGAGCCTTATATTACGAGTGGACAACCACAACTTCTCTCCAACCTGGTACTTAGCACCCAACACCCTTTTCTTGTCAGCAAAAAACTTGTACCTCCCCTGAGCCTTGGAGATGTTATGACAAACCTCAGCACCACAGGACCTTCAAACACTGAACAGTACCCTCAGCCCCAGGACAACTAGAATCCAAGTGCGAAAACGCCCCAAAATGTGGATTAAACCGATAGTTAACAAGGAAGGGGGACATACCATATGATGAACTTTCAATAGTAGTTTGCAATCCCCAAAAAGCGTTGAAAATAGTGATGAGTGAGTATACTCGTTGCTCGGGTTTTCCTGAGTACGCTCGGGTGGTCTCCGAGTACTTGTGATTGCTTGGAGATTTAGTTTTTGCTGACGCAGCTGCATGATTTAAGGCTGCTAGCCAGCCTGAGTACATGTGGGGGTTGCCTGGTTGCTAGGGAATCCCCCACATGTACTCAAGCTGTCTAGTAGCCGCAAATCATGCAGCTGCAGCAAGGAAAACTAAATCTCCGAGCAGTCACAAATACTCGGAGACCACCCGGGAAAACCCAAGCAACGAGTATACTCTCTCATCAGTAGTTGCAAACCCTTCAAGTCACGGCTTTGAACACAATCACTAATGGCCTGCACCTTCTTGGGATCCATGCGAAACCCCTTATTGGAAACAATAAAACCCAAAAATGATAACTCCTGTACAAAAAATTAACATTTTTCAAGTTTTGCAAAAAGTTGGTTTTCCCTGAGTCTCTGAAGGACAGTACGCAAATAGTGTAAATGGGTTTCATGGTCAGGGGAGTAAACCAATATGTCGTTAAGGTAAATAACCCCAAAGCAATTGATTAGATCAGCAAGCACAACATTAATAAAATTTTGAAAAAATGGCCGGGGAGTTTGTTAGCCCGAAGGGCATAAACAGATTCTCAAAAAGAACTTCTCACTTGAGAAACGCCGTCTTCCACTCGTTTCCCTCTCGAACCTTTATCTAATTATAGGCTCCCCGCAAATCCAACTTAGAAAACCATTTGGCCCCAGACAATTGGTTACACAAGTCAGAAATGAGAGGAAGTGGGTACGCGTTTCTCACAGTGATTTTGTTGAGTTCCCGAAAGTTGAGGCAAGGACGCAAACCACCATCTTTTTTCTTTACAAAGAAAAAACCAGCTGCCACAGGAGAAACAGAAGGATGGCTATGCCCCGTACGAAGACTCTCAGCAATATACTCCTTCATGGCCAGCCGCTCAGGACCAGACAGATTAAACAAACGGGCCTTGGGTAATTTAGCCCCAGGAATTAAATTGATGGCACAATCAAAAGATGGATGTGGCGGTAGAATCTCAGCCACGCTTTCAGAGAACACGTCTTCAAAGTCCTTCAGGTACTCCGGAATACCTTCCAGACTGACAGACAACACAGATACAGACTTCAAGGACTTAGATAAGGACACAGATTTACAACATTGGTTAACACAGACCCCCATCGAACAATTTCCCCAGTAAGGCTACTTTCACACATCAGTTTTTCGTCGTCAGACGCAATCCAGCAAATTTTGAAAAAAACGAATCCGGCGAATGATGCCGTCGAATAGTTTTTTTCCCATAGACTTGTATTAGCGTCGGATTGCGCCGGATGGCCTTACGTTTCATCCGTTTTCCGGCAAAAAATGTGGAACCGGCGGCTGGACAAAATGGACAGAGAAACGTTTTCTGTATCCGGCGAAAAACCGGACAGCGCCGGATTCCGTCAGTCACAGATTTCGGCGACGGATTCCGTTTTTTTAAACTGCATATGCTCAGAATTTGGATTTTCCATTCTGTGGTTTTTTTTTTCCCCTTCTCTCTCTCTCCCAGAAACTTACCTGATCCAATTGGCAAGAACACCTAGTCGGATCCGGCAGAAAAACTGATCCGATGCATCAGTTTTTTCGCTAATTTCACAGGATCCGGCAATCCGTCCCGCCGCCGGATTATCAATGACGACGGAAGACAGATGTGTGAAAGTAGCCTTACCCAGTTAATAACAGGGTTATGATACTGTAACCAAGGCATTCCAAAAACCAACCCACTATTTGCCCACTTTGATGCCAATTCTGGTGCCCAGAACCCATTTGGGCCAGGCTGGAGGGACCTTGTTTTTCATGCAGGGCATCACTATCTGTGTATTTTAAGTCTCAGATCAGTGGCCCAAAGGTATTTAACCCTTTAAAAACACCAGCTACGTATTCAAATATGTGAAAATGGGCTGTTTGCCCACTTTGATGCCAATTCTGGTGCCCAGAACCCATTTGGGCCAGGCTGGAGGGACCTGGGTTTGATGCAGGGCATTACTATCTGTGTATTTTAAATGTCTGATCAGTGGTCCAAAGTCATTTAACCCCTTAAAAACACCAGTTACTTATTCAAATGGCCAAAATTGACTGCCCACTTAGATGCCAGTTCTGATGCCCAATACCCATCTGGGCCAGGCTGGAGATAACTGGTTTTGATGTGGGGATCCCTGTTCTATATGGCTGCAGTGTGAGATCAGTGTCCCAAAGTCATTTAACCCTTTCTGCAATGCTCTTTGGTGCCCACTTTGCCCATTTTTGTGCCAGTTTTATTGTTTTTGCAGCTGTTTTTAAGTGTATTCACATCAAGGCACCTCCCTGCATTGTGTTCTATTATTGTGATGCCTATTTTTTGTTGTGAAACCTATAAAAAACAGAAAAGAAATATTGCCGAATAAGAAACTGACAAATAAGAAACCAACTTCAGCTCCAAATAAGAAACTGAACGAATAAGAAACCAACTTCAGCCTCATATTACAGACACTGTATTTTCTGTTTATATTAATCCTTCCTATATTTTTGTATTGTAAGGTAACAGCACCATCTGCTGGCGGTTTGATGTATACATTTTAGTTTAGTTTGCAATGTATTATGGGAAGTTCCTAGGGCATTGTGGGATTGTTCATGTTGCATTGTGGTCTTATTATGACACTGTGAAGGGTACAGCAGCCATTGTTCCTGTATACTCCTGAGGGGAAACCACACCACTCGTTCTTCTGTCATGCTCCTAGTAAACAGCCTGTCTAAGCATAATTGGTAAGTCAATATATGTTATAGCCTTGTGTTTACCAGTACGTTTGCTGAATTAATAGGTAATCACCAGCTTGTATATTACCTCATGGTACTGTGAATTGCAGTAATTGTATTTTATGCACTGTACAGTTATATATTCTGAAATGCTCCTGTTATTGCATCTTATGGTTTCACCCTCTCTTGTCACATCTACAATCAATAAAAGAAGATTACAACATTACAGCCTCTTTCCTTAAAGAAGATGGGGGGGGGGGGGTTAGAGGACAGTAAAGAGAGTGATTTCAACTATACACATTTTGTAGAAGAAGATAGACTGAAAATGAAAGGGATAAAAGAAAACTTTAGTGGGAAAACAACTTTGTTGGGGGAGTTAATAGAAGATGTAGATTTGTTTGGAGAGTGGAATTGCTTAATGAGCGAGAATTCACACACTTCTCTCATCCAGCTTGGTCCAGAATTGACTATTTGTTGGTGAGTAGAGAGGCGAGAATTGAGGAAATGGTGATCTCAGACTATCTTTAAAGTTTCTAAAGAATAAACAATATCCTAAGGAAATAGATCACATATGGATATTTCCAATGTTTCTCCTTGGACACCAGCAATTTAATGGGTATTGCAGGAATGGTGGGAGGAATATTCTTATCATTCTTATTACTTCCCCTGACGAAGCTACCTGGTGTAGCGATACGCGTTGGGAGTGAGCGGACTATTGGATTCCAGTGAGTGGCAAGTATTATTATTATCTGTGTATTTGTTTTTGTATTTAATTACTGTCTACCAGCACCTACCATGGGCTCGATGTGGGATATACATTTGTGCCCTAGAATACTGATTTACTTTGGTTTATTCTTATATTGATTTATTTTTTATTTTTTCTGTATAGTTATTTGACAAAATATACTACTTTGTGGTTATACTGTTTATTATATACGGAATAATCGTTATCCATGTTTGAGGATTTTTTACATTTGAGACCTTGGTAGTGTTCTTATCTGTACACCTATTTCTGGACGGCTAACACTCACTGGAATTCCTTCTAGGGGACATTTATTCCCTTTGAGTCTGGTTTATGCACACCCTCATATATAAGGGGTGCTTTCTTTTTGAGTATGTCTTTACATGCTTTTTAAATGTTTTTATGACTTTAAGCACTTTATTGTCTTAATAAAGCCTGGTTCACTTTATATGGGCTGTGTGTGCACTTTATTTGCGCTTCTTTTCTTCTTTTATGCATTCTATGTTTTGGCGCATTAGTTGCACCCCCCTTAGATATGGTTAATTATTTATAGTGGTGCATACTCACTTTCTTTTCTGAATATTCTTATAATGTGGCTGATGACCACAACGTATTGGGAAGCAGGAAAGATTGTTTTAAGAGGAAAACTAATAGTTTATGTACATACCTTAAAGAAAAAAAATAAGTGAAATATGAGGAATTTAGTAAAGAGATAAGGGAAAAATATGTAGATTTTTACAACAAAAACGAAAAGGTTAGCGAAGACTGGAAAGAAGCCTAAATATATTTCAATGAAAGGGCTGAAAAAAGAGAATTATTTAGGAAGACACAAATGGAAATTGAGAAGATATGGAGACAAAGCAGGAAGGTTGCTAGCAAATTTAGCAAAGGGTAGAAAGGGACAGAGAAATATCTTAAAAATTAAAAATAAGGATGGAGTATTGATTGATAATCCTAAGGGTATAAGTTCAATTCTGCTGCAATTTGATGCAAACAATGACCCAACAAATAGTTCCTACTCTGACTGAATGGTATAATGAAATACTGCAAGGTGGGGGCTTACTGGCAGGAACGAATCTAGCTCATATCAGTCTGATACTAAAAGAGAAGAAATGTGCTGAAGACCCAGCATCCTATACACCTATTTCCCTCATAAATCAGGAAATCAACGTGATGTCCACGCTTATGGCAAACAGGTTAGCAGAGATACTCTCAACTCTAGTAACACCAGCACAGGTTGGCTGTGAAAGGTAGAATTGAAGTCACGAATGTAAGACGCACACTGTTAACTATAGATGCAATAAATAAGGGAGAGAACAGAGGGCGTAGGCCAGCTCTGGTTACATTAGGTGCAGAGAAAGCATTTGATAAGATGAAATGGAATTGGGTATTGGACAAAGTCGGTCTGGTAATTTTAAAAATGTAATAAAAGTAATATATACTAACCCCTCGGCCAGACTTCAAACTCCTGGGCATCTCTCGGCAAATTTTCCACATGAAAAGGGAACATGGCAGGGGTGCCCTCTGTCACTGCTTATATTTATCCTAGCTTTGGAACCTTTGGCACAGTACATAGAACAACATAAAGTTTTTGAAAGGATAGCAATAGGTAACATAACGATCAGGGCCTCATACTTTGCCGATGATATTATACTCTATATGCGGATGTAGAAAGGAATTTAAAAGAGATATTAGATCTTATAGAGACCTTTTGTACATTTTCGGGCTTCACACTAAATAAAAGCAAATGCAAAATTTTCCTCTTAACAGAGAGAGTTCGGTTAGAAATTTGGGGAGCACCGATAACCAAAACATACATAACTTATTTATATATTAAGCTTGGCAGAAGGCCGGAGGCAATTCACAATTTCAATTTTCCCCCAATCATTTCTAAAATCCAGCAGGAACTAAATAGATGGCAAAATTTTCCCTTGAATATGTTAGGTAGGATTAACCTTTTACAAATGATAAGTATTTAAAAGATCATGTAACAACTTTAGACCATCCCTGTTCTCCTAAAACCCAAAGATGTGGGGAAAATAAATATATTTGGAGAAGTTAAAGACCCTGTATAAAACTGAATACGCTTATGTTATCGAAAGAGATAGGAGGGGCTAGTTTACCAGACGTAAGAGGATATAATCTGGCTTATGTTTCGTGTCACATAATAGATTGGTTTAAGGACACTAATATGTTTTCTGACATGACTCTGGAAAAAGTATTTGCTTGTCCATGGAACATAGTCACCCTATTACACACGCCACAAAGCCTAATGCCTAACAAAATTAAACATTACACGATAGCCACATTGAATAAACTAAAACTGTCATGGAAAATTTCGAAAGATTTACCCTTATAGGATAACCCAGCGTTAGGACTATTAGGAGAGAATGTACTATTTCAGGAATGGAAATGGAAGAGGATTCATAAAGTAGCTAATTTGTTACATTAAGAAAATAGGTGATTGACTAGTGAAGAGATTATTTTAAAATTCAAGCTAAGTAAGCAACAATTCCTACAATGTGGACAAGTTAAAGGAATAATTATGATACACTTGATAAAAGTGAGGGAAGAAACGAGAATAAAGGCAATAGATAATTTATTGTTTGACGGAGCAGGCACACACAATATATCCACACTATATAGAGGTCTGAGAGATGCTACTGGAAAAATAGATACAGAGCAAATATTTAGATCATGGGCTAGACAAATAGGGGAGGATGAAGTTGGGGAAACATATTGGCAGGTTGGCATGAACTACTAAAAAACATTGAGTGAGGTCTGAAGAGACACTCAAGATAAAATCATGCATAGAGCAATATTGGCATCCAATGTATCAGTATCTGGAACAATGAGAGACCATATAACACTGCCCAAAATGTGAACTTAGTGATTTGGATTTATTGCATGGATTGTGGATCTGCCCTAAAATACAAGTATGTTGAAAAGATATATAGCATTGGATTGCTTTCCCCCGTACCGGAAGTCTGCTGCCTCGGAGTAACCTTTGACTCTGCCCTGTCCTTCAAACCGCACATCCAAGCTCTGTCCACCTCCTGTCGCCTCCAGCTCAAAAATATCTCCAGAATCCGTGCTTTCCTCAACCGTCAATCTACTAAAATGCTTGTGCATGCTCTCATCATCTCCCACCTTGACTACTGCAACATCCTTTTCTGCGGCCTCCCTGCTAACACCCTTGCACCTCTCCAGTCCATCCTTAACTCTGCTGCCCGACTAATTCGACTGTCTCTCCTCGCTACTCCTCCGCTTCCCCCATCTGCATATCTCTTCACTGGCTCCCATTCCCTCAGCGTATCCAGTTCAAATTACTAACACTGACCTACTGGGGTCCTGGGTTCTAATCCCACCTTGGACATCTGCAAAGAGTTTGTATGTTCTCCCAGTGTTTGCATGGGTTTCCTCCGGGCACTCAGGTTTGCTCCCACATTCCAAAGACATACTGATAGAGAATTTAGATTGTGAGCCCCATCGTGGACAGTGATGATAATGTGTGCAAACTGTAAAGCGCTGCTTTATAAAGATTATTACAAAGCCATCCATAACCTGTCTCCTCCATATATCTCTGAACTAATCTCCCGATATCGTCCCTCATGTAATCACCGGTCCTCCCAAAACCTCCTTCTCTCCTCCACACTTATTCGCTCCTCATCCAACCGCCTCCAAGACTTATGCAGAAAATCCCCCATCCTCTGGAATTCTCTGCCCCAACACGTCCGACTATCAACCACATTCGGATTCTTCAGATGGAACCTGAAAACCAATCTCTTCAGGAAAGCCTATAGCCTGCACTGACCCCGCTGCCTCTTCATCACTACCGGAGATACTGCCCCACCAACACCAGAGCTCCTGCAACCCTCAACCTATTGTCTCCTTCCCCATAATCCTGTAGAATGTAAGCCCGCAAGGGCAGGGTCCTCGCCCCTCTGTATCAGTCTGTCATTGTTAGTTTGTTTACTGTAGGTGTATGTATATCTGTAACGTGTATGTAACCCATTCTCATGTACAGCACCATGGAATCAATGGTGCTATATAAATAAACAATGATAATAATAATTGGAAATATGGGCATTGGAAATAGACCGCTACCGTTACCATTCCTTTTCCATTTATTTATTATGCATTCCTTATATAGCGCCATCATATCCCACAGAGCTTTATAGGCATTATAATCACTGTCCCCAATGGGGCTCACAATCTAAATACCCTATCAGAATGTCTTTAAAGTGTGGGAGGTAACCAAAGAATCGGGAGGAAACCTACACAAACACGGGGAGAACATACAAACTCCTTGCTGATATTGTCCTTGGTGGGATTTGAACACAGGACCTCAGCGCTGCAGAGTAAAAGTGCTAACCACTGAGCCACCATTTTAACCCATTTACCCCCACAGGTTGGTTAATGACCAGGCCAATTTTTACAATTCTGACCACTGTCATTTTATGAGGTAATAAATCTAGAACGCTTCAATGGATTCTGGTGATTCTGAGAGTGTATTTTCATGACATATTGTACTTCATTATAGTAGTAAAATATATTTGAAAAGACTTCCTTTTATTTGTGAAAAAAAAAAATTTGGAAATTTGGCGAAAATTTTGAAAATGTTCACAATTTTCCAAATTTTAATTTTCATGCCCTTAAATCACAGAGACATGTCAAACAAAATACTTATTAAGTAACATTTCCAACATGTCTTCCTTACATCAGCACAATTTTGGAACCCAAATTTTTTTTTGTTAGGAAGTTATAAGGGTTATAATTTGACCAGCGATTTACAACAAAATTTACAAAACCATTTTTTTAGGGACCACATCACATTTGATGTCCCTTTGAGGGGTCTATATGATAAAATATACCCAAAAGTGACACCATTCTAAAAACTGCACCCCTCAAAACCACATTCAAGAAGTTTATTAACTCTTCAGGTGCGTCACAGGAATTTTGGGAATGTGGAAAAAAAAGAACATTTAAATTTTTACAAAAAAGTTAGTTCAGATCCAATTTTCTTTATTTTGACAAGGGTAACAGGAAAAAAAATTGTTGTGTACTTTCTCCTGAGCATGTCGATACCCAATATGAGGGATAAAACCACTGTTTAGGCGCACGGCAGAGCTCGGAAGGGAAGGAGCGCCATTTGACTTTTTGAGTGCACCATTTGCTGTAACATGGCGGACGCCATATTGCAGTTGGAGAGTTTCTGATGTGCCTAAACAGTGAAAATCCAAAACAAGTGATACCATTTTGGAAACTAGACCCCTCAAGAAACTGATCTAGGTGTGTGGTGAGCATATTGAACCCTCAGGTGCTTCACAGAGGTTTATAATGTTGAGCCGTAAACATAAAAAAAAAGAATTCCCCACATGTTTTCAGAACAAAATATTGCATTTTCATAAGGTTAACAGGAGAAATTGCACCATACAATTTGCTGTGCAATTTCTCCTGAGAACGCCGATACCCCATATGAGGGAGAAAACCACTGCTTGGGCACACAGCAGAGCTGGGAAGGGAAGGAGCGCTATTTGACTTTTTGACTTAATTTGCTGGAACAATTGGCAGACGTCATGTTGCATTTGGAGAGCCTCTGATGTGCCTAAATAGTGAAAATCCTCCACAAATTACATTTTGGAAACTAGACCCCTCGAGGAATGTGCACTGCTCAAAAAAATAAAGGGAACACTTAAACAACAGAATATAACTCCAAGTAAATCAAACTTCTGTGAAATCAAACTCTCTACTTAGGAAGCAGCACTGTTTGACAATCAATTTCACATGCTGTTGTGCAAATGGAATAGACAACAGATGGAAAATATTGGCAATTATCAAGACACACTCAAAGAAGGAGTGGTTCTGCAGGTGGGGACCACAGACCACATCTCAGTACCAATGCTGATGTTTTGGTCACTTTTGAATGTTGGTTGTGCTTTCATATTCGTGGTAGCATGAGATGGACTCTACAACCAACACAAGTGGCTCAGGTAGTGCAGCTCATCCACAATGGCACATCATTGCGAGCTGTGGCAAGAAGGTTTGCTGTGTCTGTCAGCATAGTGTCCAGAGGCTAGAGGCGCTACCAGGAGACGTGGAGGGGGCTGTAGGAAGGCAACCACCCAGCAGCAGGACCGCTACCTCAGCCTTTGTGCAAGGAGGAAAAGGAGGAGCACTGCCAGAGCAATGCAAAATTACCTCCAGCAGGCCACAAATGTGCCATGAGGATCGTTTGAGTGCCTGACGTCCACAGATGGGGGCTGTGCTCACAGCCCAACACCGGGCAGGATGCTTGGCATTTGCCACAGAACACCAGGATTGGCAAATTCGCCACTGGCACCCTGTGCTTTTGACATATGAAAGCAGGTTCACACTGAGCACATGTGACAGACGTGACAGAGTCTGGAGAAGCTGTGGAGAGCGATCTGCTGCCTGCATGCCTTCAGAATGACCGGTTTGGCAGTGGGTCAGTAATGGTGTGGGGTGGCATTTCTTTGGAGGGCTGCACAGCCCTCCATGTGCTTGCCAGAAGTAGCCTGACTGCCATTAGGTACCGAGATGAGATCCTCACACCCCTTGTGAGACCATATGCTGTTGCGGTTGGCCCTGGGTTCCTCCTAATGCAGGAAAATGCCAGACCTCATGTGGCTGAAGTGTGTCAACAGTTCCTGCAAGAAGAAGGCATTGAAGCTGTGGACTGGCCCGTCCCGTTCCCCAGACCTGAATCTGATTGAACACATCTGGGACATCATGTCTTGCACCATCCACCAACGTCACATTGCACCACAGACTGTCCAGGAGTTGGCGGATGCTTTAGTCCAGGTCTGGGAGGAGATCCCTCAGGAGACCATCCACCTCCTCATCAGTAGCATGCCCAGGCATTGTAGGGAGGTCATACAGGCACATGGATGCAACACACACACGACTGAACATAATTTCCTTGTCTTGAGGCATTTCCACGGAAGTTGAATCAGCCTGTAATTAGATTTTCCACTTTGATTTTGATTATCATTCCAAATCCAGACCTCCATGGGATATTCATTTTTATATAAATTGATCATTTTTATGTTTTATTGTTCTCAACACATTCCACTATGTAATGAATAAAGATTTGCAACTGAAATATTTCATTCAGTGATATCTAGGATGTGGTATTTTAGTGTTCCCTTTATTTTTTTGAGTAGTGTATTTAGATACATGGTGAGCACCTTGAACTCCCAGGTGCTTCACAGAAGTTTATAACGTTGAGCCGTGAACATAAAAAAAAATCACATTTTCCCACAAAAATGTTATTTTGGCCCCAAGTTTTGAATTTTTGTAAGGGTAACAGGAAAAATTGCACCAAACAATTTGTTTTGCAATTTCTCTTGAGTGCGCCAATACCCCATATGTGAGGAAATGCTACTTTTGTGGCACAGTGCAAAGCTCAGAAGGAAAGAGGCGCCATATTGGAGTTCAGATTTTGTTGGAATGGATTGAGGGTGCTATGTCACATTGGCAGAGCCCCTGAGGTGCCAAAACAACAGAAACCCTCTATATGTGAACTCATTTTACAAACTACGCTCATCAATGAATTCATCTAGTGGTGCAGTGATCATATTGACACATGTGCCTCACAGAATTTTATACCACTGAGCGGTGAAGAAAGAATAAATTACATTTTTACCACTAAAATGTTGTTTTAGCCCCAAGTTTTTAATATTTCGAAGGGCACCAAGCAAACTGAGTGCGCCAATACCCTATATGTAATCTGGATTCGGGAAATATTTTTCAAGCACAGGGCAAAGCTCAGAAGGCAAGGATTTTACTATTATGGTTTGCTGGTGCAATGATCCACTTGGAGAGCCTATAAGGTGACAGAAAACTCCCCCATAAGTGACCCCATTTAACAAACTACACCTATAAATGAATTTATCTAGGGGTGCAGTGATCATATTGACACTACGGGTGTGTCACAAAATTGTATACCATTGGGCAGTGAAGAAAAAATATCTACATTTTTACCAACAAAATTTAGTTTTAGCCCCAGATTTTACATTTTCACACAAGTGGGTAAAAATGGCCTTAAAATGTGTCCCACAACTTATACTGAATGTGGCAATACCCCATATGTGGCTGTACAGTACTACTTTAGTCATTTGGAGAGACTCGGGAGAAACAGATCGCTATTTGACTCCTGGAGCCCAGATATTACTAGAATAGCTGGCAGACTCTATATACAGAGCCCCTAATTCCTAGAAGAGCAGAATCCCCCCTCAAGTAACCCTATTTTGGAAACTATACCCCTTAGGGAATTTATCTACACGTATAGTGACGATTTTGACTCCATGGGTATTTTCCAGAAACAAGGAGTAATGAATATTGCCAAGTGAAATTGCAAACTGCCGTTGTAGTGACCAGGGTGCTGCAGTGATCAGTACATTATGCCCAGCCCGTGTTTCTCGAGGCATGCACCTCGTAAGTTAGGTGGGCTCTCACCACTTCAGAAATGCCAAACTTGGACACAATATATGGTTTAGGTACACTGTGTTGCTCAGAAAGATGGGGCCACTTGGATTTGATAGCGGAGAATTTGCTGAATTTCTTTTGGCGGGTGAGGAGCCATTTCGCTCTTCCAGAGCCTTTGTGCTACCAGTAACATGAAAGCCCCCTATATTTTCATTAACAGATGACAGACCTGAGTGAGGGATTGCTTTTTTCTGTGGATTGAGTTGAAGCTTTTATTGGGAGAATTTGACATAACGTTTGGGATCACATTTCTCCGGCACTCTACGCTGAGCACTTACTTTGGGGTTTCCATCTAAATCTCTGAGTGACGTGATTCATATGAAACCCCGAGGGATCCATTCGCTATAATGAGGCAGCAGAGTTACAACCCCTGGCAAAAATTATGGAATCACCGTCCTTGGAAAATGTTCATTCAGTTGTTTAATTTTGTTGAAAAAAAGCAGATCACAGACATGGAACAAAACTAAAGTCATTTCAAATGGTAACTTTCTGGCTTTAAGAAACACTAAAAGAAATCAAGAACAAAAAATGTGGTAGTCAGTAATGGTTACTTTTTTTAACCAAGCATAGGGTAAAAATTATGGAGTCACTCAATCCTGAGGAAAAAATTATGGAATCACCCTGTAAATTTTCATAACCAAAACTAACACCTGCATCAAATTAGTTCTGCTTGTTAGTCTGCATCTAAAAAAGAGTGATCACACCTTGGAGAGCTGTTGCACCAAGTGGACTGACATGAATCATGGCTCCAACACGAGAGCTGTAAATTGAAAAAAAGGAGAGGATTATCAAACTCTTAAAATAGGGTAAATTATCACGCAATGTTGCAAAATATGTTGGCTGTTCACAGTCAGCTGTGTCTAAAATCTGGACCAAATACAAACAACATGGGAAGGTTGTTAAAGGCAAACATACTGGTAGACCAAGGAAGACATCAAAGCATCAAGACTGGAAAGTTAAAGCAATATGTCTCCAAAACAGGAAATGCACAACAAAACAAATGAGGAACGAATGGTTGGAAACTGGAGTCAACGTCTGTGACCGAACTGTAATAAACCGCCTAAAGGAAATGGGATTTACATACAGAAAAGCTAAAAGAAAGCCATCATTAACACCTAAACAGAAAAAAACAAGGTTACAATGGACTAAGGAAAAGCAATCGTGGACTGTGGATGACTGTATGAAAGTAATAATCAGTGATGAATCGCGAATCTGCATTGGGCAAGGTGATAATGCTGGGACTTTTTTTTGGTGCTGTTCCAATGAGATTTAGAAAGATGACTGCCTGAAGAGAACATGCAAATTTCCACAGTCATTGATGATGTGAAGCTGCATGTCAGGTAAAGGCACTGGGGAGATGGCTGTCATTACATCTTCAATAAATGCACAAGTTTATGTTGATATTTTGGACACTTTTCTAATCCCATCAATTGAAAGGATGTTTGGGGATGATGAAATCATTTTTCAAGATGATAATGCATCCTGCCATAGAGAAAAAACTGTGAAAACATTCCTTGAAAAAAGACCATAAGGTCAATGTCATGGCCTGCAAATAGTCGGGATCTCAATCCAGTTGAAAATCTTTGGTGGAAGTTGAAGGAAATAGTCCATGACAAGGCTCCAACCTGCAAAGCTGATCTGGCAACAGCAATCAGAGAAAGTTGGAGCCAGATTGATGAAGAGTAATGTTTGGCACTCATTAAGTCCATGCCTCAGAGACTGCAAGCTGTTATAAAAGCCAGAGGTGGTGCAACAAAATACTAGTGATGTATTGGAGTGTGATTTTGTTTGTTTATTTTTCATGATTTCATAATTTTTTCCTCAGAATTGAGTGACTCCATAATTTTTCTCTATGTTTGGCTAAAATAAAGTACCCATTACTGACTACCACATTTTTTGTTCTTGATTTCTTTTAGTGTTTCTTAACCCCTTCCCGACATGCGCCGTACTAGTACTGCTCTGCGGGAACTGAGTTCCCGCAAACAGCAGTACTAGTATGGCGGCACGATTGCGCGGTCTCACAGTGAGCTCGGCGGCGATCGCGTGCGGGTGTCAGCTGTATGTGACAGCTGACACCCCGCAGCAATGCCCACGATCGGCGCTAGCGCCGATCGTGGGCATTTGACCTTTCTAATGCCGCTGTCAGTAGTGACAGCGACATAGAGGGGCACCGCGCAGGGACGGGGGCTCCCTGCGCTCTCCCACTGGAACAACGCAATGCGATCGTGTTGTTCCGGTGTTCTGGAAGGAGTCCCGGATCCAAAATGGCCCCGGGGCTCCTTCCGGGTCCTTCACTGAGGTGGTTTGCCGGCGCCTGCTCAGAGCAGGCACCGGAAAGCTTCCTGCACTGCCTGTCAGATCGCTGATCTGACACAGTACTATGCAAAGTGTCAGATCAGCGATCTGATGAAATACAGTGATGTCCCACCCTGGGACAATGTTATAAAGTGAAAAAAAAACAATAAAAGTACACATATTTGGTATTGCCGCGTCCGTAACAACGCGCTCTATAAAACAATCCCACTAGTTAACCCCTTCAGTGAACACCGCAAAAAAAACCGAGGCAAAAAACAATGCTTTATCATCATACTGCCGAACAAAAAGTGAAATAAAATGTGATCAAAACGACGGATATAAATAACCATGGTACCGCTGAAATCATCATCTTGTCCCGCAAAAAAAAAGCCACCATGCATCATCAGCAGAAAAATTAAAAAAGTTATAGCTCTCAGAATAAAGCGATGCAAAAACAATTATTTTTTATATAAAATAGTTTTTATTGTGTAAAAGCGCCAAAACATAAAAAAAGATATAACTGAGGTATCGCTGTAATCGTACTGACCCGAAAAATAAAGCTGCTTTATCAATTTTACCACACACGGAACGGTATTAACGCCCCCCCTAAAAGAAATTCAGAAATTGCTGGTTTTTGTTCATTCTGCCTCTCAAAAATCGGAATAAAAAGCGATCAAAAAATGTCATGTGCCTGAAAATGGTAACAATAAAAACGTCAACTCATTCCGCAAAAAACAAGACCTCACATGACTCTGTAGGCCAAAATATGGATAAATTATAGCTCTCAAAATGTGGTGATGCAAAAACTATTTATTTTTTGCAATAAAAAGTGTCTTTTAGTGTGTGAAAGCTGCCATTCATAAAAATCTGCCAACAAAATGCTATAAAAGTAAATCAAACTCCCCTTCATCACCCCCTTAGTTAGGGAAAAATAATAAAAAAATTAAAATTTCCATTTTCCCATTAGGGTTAGGGCTGGGGCTAAAGTTAGGGTTAGGGTTGGGGGTGAAGTTAGGGTTGGGGCTAAAGTTAGGGTTAGGGTTGGGGCTAAAGTTAGGATTAGGGTTGGGGCTAAAGTTAGGGTTGGGGCTAAAGTTAGGGTTAGGGTTGGGGCTAAAGTTACGGTTAGGGTTGGTGCTAAAGTTAGGGTTTGGATTACATTTACGATTGGGATAGGGGTGTGGTTAGTGTTATGGTTGGGATTAGGGTTAGGGGTGTTTTGGGTTATGGTTTCAGTTAGAATTGGGGGTTTACACTGTTTAGGCACATCAGGGGCTCTCCAAACGCGACATGGCGTCCGATCTCAATTCCAGCCAATTCTGCGTTGAAAAAGTAAAACGGCGCTCCTTCCCTTCCGAGCTCTGCCGTGCGCCCAAACAGTGGTTCCCCCTACATATGGGGTATCAGTGTACTCAGAACAAATTGGGCAACAACTTTTGCGGTCCAATTTCTCCTGTTACCCTTGGGAAAATAAAAAATTGTGGGCTAAAAGATCATTTTGTGGAAAAAAATGATTTTTTAATTTTCACGGCTCTACATTCTAAACTTTAGTAAAACAATTGGGGGTTCAAAGTTCTCACCACACATGTAGATATGTTCCTTAGGGGGTCTTCTTTCCAAAATGGGGTCACTTGTCGGGGTTTTCCACTGTTTAGGCACATCAGGGGCTCTCCAAACGCGATATGGGTTTCAATCTCAATTCCAGCCAATTTTGCATTGAAAAGTCAAATGGCACTCCTTCCCTTCCGAGCTCTGCCATGTGCCCAAACAGTGGTTTACCCCCATATATGGGGTATCAGCGTACTCAGGACAAATTGCACAACACCTTTTGTGGTCCAATTTATCCTGTTACCCTTGGGAAAATAAAAAAATTGGGGCGAAAAATCATTTTTGTGAAAAAAATATGATTTTTTTTACGGCTCTACATTATAAACTTCTGTGAAGCACTTGGGGGTTCAAAGTGCTCTCCATTAGTGTTGAGCGATACCTTCTGATATCCAGAAGTATCGGTATCAGATTGGATCGGCCGATATTCAAAAAATATCGGATATCGCCGATACCCGATACCAATGCAAGTCAATGGGACAAAAATATCGAAATTAAAATAAACCCTTTCTTTCCTTGTAGGTTAATTCTACATGAAGGAAAACAACTAAGAATAATGTAGGATGTATTGGGGGAGGTGGAAGAGACATTAAAGGCATACAGAGACACAGAGACTGTGCAGACAGCCGTGAACAGCGCTGCAAGGCCAAAAAAAGCTCCTCTATGTAATCCTATATAGTGTTTTTCCACAATCTAGCAGTATACGGATGGAAAGCCACTAATAGGATACATTTGAAAAAATGTGCAGCAGGCTGCACTAATTGAAAAAAGGACAATGGAACAGTATGAGGCAGTGACGCACTCTGAGCTGACTACAACCAGCTGTGGCTGCAGACCAGACTACAGAGTGAGCTGCACTCACACATAGACCTTGCAGACAGCCGTGAACAGCGCTGCAAGGCAAAAACAAGGTTCTCACACAGCGGTTGCTAAATTAGCCTGGGTAAAGCACAATGAAGCAAATCGCTATCTCAAAACTATCCCTCAGTCAGAACAGCAGCGTCCTGTCCCTAACTGAATTCACAGCAGAGTGCACCCAAAATGGCGGCGGCGACTTTTATAGTGCATCATGACATCATTGCAGCAGCCAATCACAGCCATGCCAGTAGTTACATGCCTAACATGCAGAACAGGATGTGCCCACACTTCTAATCATTCCTCAATGGCTGAATTCTGGCTCTTTGAATTATGGGAACTTCCGATTCCGGTATCCGATATACTGAAAGTATCGGAACTCGGTATCGGAATACCCGATACCCGATACTTGCGGTATCGGAATGCTCAACACTACTCACCACACATCTAGATTAGTTCCTTAGGGGGTCTACTTTCCAAAATGGTGTAACTTGTGGGGGGTTTCCACTGTTTAGGCACATCAGGGGCTCTCCAAACGCGACATGGTGTCCAATCTCAATTCCAGCAAATTTTGTATTGAAAAGTCAAATGGCGCTCCTTCCCTTCCGAGCTCTGCCATGTGCCCAAACAGTGGTTTACCCCCACATATGGGGTATTGGCGTACTCAGGACAAATTGTACAATGACTTTTGTGGTCCAATTTCTCCTGTTACCCTTGGGAAAATGAAACAAATTGGATCTGAACTAAAAATTTTGTGAAAAAAAGATAAATGTTCAATTTTTTTTAAAACATTCCAAAAAATTACTGTGAAGCACCTGAAGGGTTAATAAACTTCTTGAATGTGGTTTTGAGTACCTTGAGGGGAGCAGTTTTTAGAATGGTGTCACTTTTGGGCATTTTCTGTCACATAGACCCCTCAAAGTGACTTCAATTGTGAGGTGGTCCCTAAAAAAAATGGTTTTGCAAATTTTGTTGTAAAAATCAGAAATCGCTGGTCAACTATTAACCCTTATAACTTCCTAACAAAAAAATTATGTTTCCAAAATTGTGCTAATGTAAAGCAGACATGTGGGTAATGTTATTTATTAACTATTTTGTATGATGTGACTCTCTAATTTAAGGGCATAAAAACTAAAAGTTTAAAAATTGCAAAATTTTCATAATTTTCGCCAAATTTCCGTTTTTTCACAAATAAACGCAAGTCAAATTGAAGAAATTTTACCTCTATCATAAAATACAATATGTCACGAGAAAACAATCTCAGAATCTCCAGGATCCGTTGAAGCGTTTCAGAGTTATGACCTCATAAATTGACAGTGGTCAGAATTGAAAAAAATGGCCTGGTCAGGAAGTTGAAAACAGGCTTCGGGGTAAAGGGGTTAAAGCCAGAAAGTTGCCATTTCAATTTACTTAAGTTTTGTGTCATGTCTGTGATCTGCTTTTTTTTCTACAAAATTGAACAACTGAATGACCATCCTCCAAGGCCAGTAATCCCATAATTTTTGCCAGGGGTTGTACTCTGGACTCTGTCTGGCCTATGTTCTGTGATGTCCTTCTTTTCAGAAGTGTACAAAACCGTGGCCGACAGCACTTTTATGCAATCCTAAAAAGACGGACAACACTGAATCACAGTTCAGGCAGCGTCCATAGTGCCTCCATCTGTCTCATTATAGGGAATCTTCCACCGGAGGTTCCATCTGAATCACGTATTTTAGAGATTTAAACGGAAACCCTGGTGTATGCGCTCAGCTCAGAGCGCAGGATAAATGTGCACCGAGCCTTACTGCGATCCTTGGGAGGCAGAATCAAAAAATCAACAGCATGTGAAGAATAGGTTTTATTTATTTTTTATGCTGTTCCTGGTGTGGTATACGTTATTAGGCGACTTTATTCTTTGGGTCAGTGCAATTATGGCGATACCAGATTTATATTGGGATTTTATGTTTGGCTGCTGACACACTAAAAGACGCTTTTTATTGCAAAAAATAGTTTTTGCATCACCACATTTTGAGAACTATAATTTTTTCATATTTTGGCCCACAGAGTCATGTGAGGGCTTGTTTTTCGTGGGACGAGTTGATGTTTTTATTGGTACCATTCTTGGGCACAGTACAATTTTTGATCGCTATTCTATTCCGATTTTGGGGAGGCAGAATGAACAAAAAACAGCAATTTAGGAATTTCTTTTGGGGGAATTTATTCTGTTCTGTGTGTGGTAAAATTGATAACGCAGTTTTATTATTCGGGTCAGTACGATTACTGCAATACCTAATTTTTATCTTTTTTTATGTTTTGCCGCTTTTACACAATATAAATTATTTTAAGGAAAAAATGATTATTTCTACATTGTTTTATTCTGAGAGCTATAACTTTTTTATTTTCCAGCGGATGGAGCTGTATAGCAGCTTATTTATTGCAGGACAAGATGACGTTTTCAGCGGTACCATGTATATTTATATCCGTCTTTTTGATCGCATTTTATTCCACTTTTTATTTGGCAGTATGATGATAAAGCATTGTTTTTTGCTTTGCTTTTTATGTTCGCTAAAGGGGTTAACTAGTGGGACAGTTTTATAGGTCAGGTCGTTGCAGACGCAGCGATACCAAATACAGTGGAAAAAAAAATGTAGTCAGCCACCAATTGTGCAAGTTCTCCCGCTTTAAAAGATGTGTGAGGCCTGTTATTGACATCATAGGTAGACCACAACTATGAGAGTCAAAATGAGAAAACAAATCCAGAGAATCACCTTGTCTGATTTGGCAAGATTCATTTAGCAAATTTTGGTGGAAAGTAAGTATTTGGTCATTAACAAAAGTTCATCTCAATATTTTGTTATATATCCTTTGATGGTAATGACAGTGGTCAAACATTTTCTGTAAATCTTCACAAGGTTGGCACACACTGTTGGTGGTATGTTGGCCCATTCCTCCAAGCAGATCTCCTATAGCGCAGTGATGTTTTGGGCCTGTCGCTGGGCAACACGGACTTTCAGCTCCCTCCAAAGGTTTTCTGTTGGGTTGAGATCTGGAGACTGGCTAGGCCATTCCAGGACCTTCATATGCTTCTTATGAAGCCACTCCATCATTGCCCTGGTGGTGTGCTTGGGATCATTATCATGCTGAAAGACGCATCCACGTTTCATCTTCAATACCCTTGCTGTTGGAAGAAGGTTTGAACTCAAAATCTGACGATACATGGCCCCATTCATTCTTTTGTGGCACCCCAGGAGTCCTTACCCTTAGCAGGTAATACAGTCAGCATGCAACACCTTTCCTATTCCAGACCTGTAGGGGGAGCATCTAACCCGGTTTTCAGTGGAACTACCCTATAAGTTCTGGTCTGGAGGTGGTGTTAGTGAGTGTGTGTTAGTGTGTGAGAGAGAGCAGACAGTGAAAGAGGAAGAGGCAAGTGAGGAGAATCTGTGGGATAGGAGGTGGGACTGAGCTTACCCCAGGACTGAGCGCTGAAGATGGGACACCGGAGTCCATGGTTGTATGAGAACTGCAGGTCCCGCAACCAAATCTGGAGGACAGGAGATTGCAGGTCTCCTTGCCCCATTGGACACCCAAAGGCACAACAGCATATGAGAGCCCGGAGTCACCACGAGGGAGTGACACCTGGAACAGACTCAAGCTGCCTGTCATGCGGGTAGGGTTTCACATAGTGGACAGACTGAGAGAGGGTCTTGAGGAGAACTAAAAGCACCAAGCACCTAGGGAGCAGTGCAGAGGGAAGTCCTCCAAATCTACCTGGCTAGGTGGATCCTGAAATCCTTCCAAGCTTCCCGGACCTCCAAGATCACCTGTCACCAGTGCCCCAGATTGCACCTGCAACCTAGGATTAAAGGTAAAGGAATCTGCAACCCTTGAGTCCTCTAGTTATTCCTGCACCCTCATTCCTGCACTCCAACATCCACTATCCCTCATAAACTGTTCTGGTAACCCTGGGGCCATGCTCCGCCTGTGGGCAGCAGAACCATCTCAGCTGCATCACCATCGTGCCCAGTGGTCCGTTTAAGCAGCGTCGGCCATCCCTGGCCAAGTACCACAGGTGATGTCATGAATAATCACCTTTTCCTATATAAACTTTATTCCTTTTCATCATCCACCCCTTTTAATTGCGTGCCCAGGGCCACGGACCGGGTCACTGCTGCTGTGACCACCCCTTTAAGAACCATCCAACCCGGTTCCAAGTACCCCAAGGCCCTAGCGGGTGTTGCACGTTCATGAACACGGACCAGTCATCCTGGTCCCTTTGCAGAGAAACAGCCCCAAAGCATGATGTTGCCACCCCCATGCTTCACAGTAGGTATTGTGTTCTTTGGATGCAACTCAGCATTCTGTCTCCTCCAAACACGATCAGTTTTGTTTCTATCAAACAGTTCAACTTTGGTTTCATCAGACCATATGACATTCTCCCAATACTCTTCTGGATAATCCAAATGCTCTCTAGCAAACGTCAGACGAACCCAGACATGTATTGGCTTAAGCAAGGGGACACATCTGGCACTGCAGGATCTGAGTCCCTGGCGGCATAGTGTGTTACTGATGGTAGCCTTTGTTTCGGTTGCCCCAGCTCTATGCAGGTCATTCACTAGGTCCCCCCATGTGGTTCTGGGATTTTGACCCCACGGCGTGAGATCTTGCGTGGAGCCACAGATCGAGAGAGATTATCAGTGGTCTTGATAGCTCTTTGGTCTTCACTATAGTGGAGTTTGGAGTGTGACTGTTTGAGGTTGTGGGCAGTTGTCTTTCATACTGATAACACGGTCAAACAGGTGCCATTACTACAGGCAATGAGTGAAGAACAGAGGAGCCTCTTAAAGAAGAAGTTACAGGTCTGGAGAGAAAGAAATCTTGCATTTTTTTAGGTGACCAAATACTTATTTTCCACCATATTTTGCAAAATAAATCTTTCCAAATCAGACAAAGTGATTTTCTGGATTTGTTTCCTCATTTTGACTCTCATAGTTGTGGTCTACCTATGATGTAAATTACAGGCCTCTCTCAACTTTTTAAGTAGGAGAACTTGCACAATTGGTGGCTGACTAAATACTTTTTTCCCCACTGTATGTGTACTTCTATTGTTTATATTTTTCATACAAATATTTATTTATAGTTACAATATCTTTTGATTTTTTTATTTATTTTTTAAATATTTTTACAATTACTTAATTTTTTTTTACTTTTAACTTTGTCCCACTATGGGACTATCATTTTTTGCAGGCTGATGGCTTGTTCCACATAGGGATGCAGCAACATCCCCATGCTGTATAAACTGTCAGCTCTGCACTGACAGAGACAGTTGCTGATCATGCACTGCACATGATCAGCAAGTTTCCTAGCTCTGATGATCCAGATGTCTTCATGAAGACATCAGGTCACCATGGCAATGATCAAGATCCTGCGTCACGCCGCTGGGTCTCCGATCCAAAGGCAGCGGGGCTGTCAGCCCTCTGCCAGCTCCCGGAATGCTGTGATCATGTTCGATCACAGCATTTTGGGGGTTAAAGGCCGCGAGCAGTGCGTAACCACTCCTTGCACTAAGTGTGCCCGGATGATCGAAATTAAGTAATAATACATCTCTGGTCAAATAGGCCCAGGGCACATGGATGGATTATTACGTCAGATGTCAGAAATGGGTTAATGTAGAAGGAAAACAGGGGAGAGACACAGGTTAAGGAAACAACACAGTATATGTTATGGAAATTTGGTTTGGATAAATCTATCCCTGTGTGTGCTGCGGTCGTTCCCAATAAGACTGAGTATTTTGAAAGCTCAAGAATGGACTGTACACCATTGTGACAATAACATTCCACCAATACTGATGATTTATTGTACATACATGGATTTATAATTGCATATAGAAAGAAGGTGGTTAGGGGTGGTTAGTTAATTGCCATATTGTCTAGCTCCTCTGTTATTGGTTATCTAAATATATATGGAATATTGTGATTAATGCACATATGAATGCTGATTAAGCAACTAAAGTGTAGCTGTTTCATTTATTCTGCTATTCAGCAGGATTCTAGACATTAGTTCAAGACATCTGGCCTAAGTTCCTGTTTTTGGTGTCTGGAAAGTACCGAGGAACCATCTGGCTTAGTTCATGTGGTCAAGTTGAACAATTGATTATAAACTAGCTGAGTATATAGATATATATTTGCTTTTATATGAGTATATATGATTATAAAGGAGTATACATGTGAGATCTACATGATATATGTATATTTCCATCACAATCCCTCCTTAGATATCACTTGCCCTAATCCTAGCCTCCTGTCCCAAAGCGCTGCAACTCATTTATGCTGCCGGTGAGCTGACGCATGCCTAGTGCATACACCCCCCTCCGTATAGACTTTTCGCATATGGGCGGTCAGGAGATCTGTCCCTAACGGGGGTTTGTTGAAATCAGTCTCTTAGTCAACAGCATGTGTAGCGAGCGGTGTGTATTTTTTATCAGGTAGGTCATCTGTCCGGTCAGGCAGGGCATCCACAACATCATTCTGGCTTGGGTGCCATCCTCTGGTAGGGGAGCTTTCTTGCAATGCGATGCTTGGATCCAAGTGGGTCTTCCCTCCAGTTTCACAGAGGTTGGTGTCATCAGCGGCACTTGGACAGGACCATGAAATCTGGGATCGAGTGGTGTTCTCTTTACAAGCTTTTTCACCAACACCCAATCTCCTGGCTTCAAGGAGTGCGTACCGACACTGAATCTGGATCTGGCAATGAAGAAAAAAACTCGAGAATGGATACTAGCAAGTTTCTTGGTGAGTTCAATTACATAAGCAGACAAAGTATCATATCGCATAGTCAGCTGCTGAGGGAAAGAATACCCCTAACCTGAGACTAGACCCAAACAAAATTTCATATGGTGACAGCTTTTCTGGGCCTCTGGAAGTGTGCCTTACACTAAGTAGTGTGATTGGGAGTGTCTCCTGCCATGGTTTGTTTGTCTCTTGGGCAACTCTCAACATCCTTTTCTTAAGTGTCCCATTCAGCCTTTCTACTTTCTCGCTACTCTGGGGATTGTAGGGAGTGCGTAGGCCTAAATCTGACCCTAATGCTGAACAGATCTTTGTGAGATTTGCTGTGAATGCGGGTCCCTGGTCACTCTCTATCACTTCTGGGACCCCATATCTGCATATCTCATCTCTGAGAGTAGCTTCTTTGCAATAGTCTTTGCTGACTGGGTCCCCACTGGGAAAGCTTCTGGCCATCCTGAAAACACGTCCACGACCACAAGGGCGTATTCAAAACCTCCACTTGGCGGCATCTGATGTGGTCTATTTGGATCCTCTGGAAGGGGTACAGTGGTCAGGCATGATGTGTGGGAACTTTCTCCATTCTTCCAGGGTTGCATTTGCCGCAGGTTAAACAGCTGCTAGTGAACTTGGCTGTTAGGGTGGAGATCCCTGGAGCGAACCAGTAAGCACCAATCAGATCATTCATCTGTGTCTTTAATCTGTGTGTGGACTCATGTGCCCACTGGACCACCATAGGGTACATGCTTCGGGGTAAACAGGGTGTGTAGTCCATTGCATATACCCTTCCTTCTTCATGTGTTGCTCCCTTTCGCATCCAGCATTCCTTCTTGTCCTTTGGGGCTTGCTCTTGCAGCTTTTTGAGCAGATCCCAGGATGTAATCTGGTCAGGTTTCTTGTCCAGTCATCATGTAGTAGCTGTCTGGCTCAACGACCTCTCCCACTTCTCCATATTGTCTTCCTTTGGCTGCTTCTTTGGCTGCCATATCCGCCATGTTATTGCCTCGTGCCTCTATGTTCAATTTTCCATGTGCTTTGACTTTTAGTACTGCCACCATTTTTGGAAGTTGGGGTGCGTCCAGCAGGTCCTTGATGGCTCCATGATGCTTCACGGCTATTCCGCTTGCTGTGATGAAGTCCCTTGCAGCCCAGATGGGTCCAAAGTCGTGTGCTATGCCATGCGAATACCTTGAATCGGTGTATATGTTTGCAGTTTTGTCTTCTGCAATCTGGCAGGCCTTCGTCAGCGCTATCAGTTCTGCTTCCTGGGCTGACAGGTTAGACGGCAGACTTCTGGACCACAGGATCTCTTGATTGATGGTCACTGCACATCCTGTGTGGAATCTTCCTTCATCATCTGCAAATCTGGAGCCATCCACATAGAGGATCAACTCTGGGTTGGTCAGTGGCTCTTCTGCCACTTTGGGTAGTCCTGCTGTTTCCTGTTGCATGATGCTGAACCAATCATGTTCATCTGTCCAAAGCAGATCCAGATCCTTGCAGAAGGTATCATGCAGATTTTGATCAGAATTTTGATCTGATTGTCCATATCTGTATCCCCCCTTGGGAGTGGGAGTAGAGTGGACGGGTTGAGGACTGTGCATCTGGAGATGGTGACATTGTCGGGCAGGAGTAGAGAGCACTGGAGGCGAAGATGCCTGGTGATGGAGAGATGTTTTGGCTGGGTTTGGTTGAGGATTGCTGAGATGTCATGCGGAGCCAGGATTTCCAATGTATATCCAAGAATGATTTCAGCAGTCCTGTCCAGGAGGGCATGTGCAGCAAATGCTGCTCTCATGCAGGAGGGGGCTCCCCTTGCAACTGGATCCAGGCGAGCTGAAAAGTAGCCTAAAGGTCTCTGCTTTCCCCCCTGAAGCTGCGTCAGGACTCCAGTAGCAAGGCCTTCTTTTTCCATCAGGTAGAGACGGAATGGCTTCTTGTAGTCAGGTAGGCCTAGTGCTGGCACTGAGACTACAGAGCCTTTTAACTTCTTGAATGAGCTGAAAGCTGCATCTGTCAGGAGGAATGGGGTTACGTTGACGCAATCATACAGAGGCTGCATTAGGACTGAGGCATCAGGGATCCAAGCTCTGCAATACGAAACTAGACCAAGGAAGGCCTGTAATGCCTTTGTAGTTGTTGGAGGAACCATCTTCTCCACTGTGGTCTTCCGGTCATCTGTCAGGTGTTTCGTCTGGTAATACAGTGTCCCTGGAATGTAACTCGCTTCAGACACCACTGGACTTTGTTCTTTGAGACCTTGCAGTGCTGCTACACCAGGTAGAGTAGGAGATACAAGGAATGGGCTTTACACGTGTCAAAGTCAACTACACAAAGGAGTAGATCGTCCACGTGTTGTAGCAGTGTTACTTCTGCATGTTCTGTGACCCAGTTGGCGAGGACTGTGGACATTACTTTGGTGAACTGTGAAGGGTTGTCCTGGGCCTGCTGTGGCATCACTGTCCATGTGTGCTGTGCCCCCTGGTGCGTTAAGGCAAACAGGGACTGGTCTTCCAGACAAAGGGGAACACTGGAGAAAGCATTAGCCAGGTGGGTCACTGTGAATACTTTTGCTGTGGAAGGCACATTTGAGAGCAGAGTGTGCGGATTCGGCACAATTGGAGTTTCAAACACCGTGGTGTCATTCACAGCTCTCAGGTCATACCATTCTGAACTTGGCTGGCTCTCCTTTTACAGTCTTTTTCTTGACCGGGAAAAGTGGGGTATTGCAAGGCGATGTGCAAGGAACAATGATTCCTATTTCCAGGTAGACCTTCAGTTGGTCACAGGCAGCTTGACTCTAGGCAATGGACAGGGGATACTGGGCTTTACGAGGGTACAGAGTACCTGGCTTGAGTGACACCCGTACTGGGGCAACTTGAGGTTTTCCCACGTCCTGGGGTCCTTTAGACCATAGACTTTATGGTTCTACATCCAGTACCTCCTTGGGTAGGCCTCCATCAGTTGTTTGAGGTTCTTGTAGGGCCGCCAGCATGATTCTTCTTGGGTCAGGGATGAAGAAAGTGTCCCATCTTCCTGGAACACTGTGGTTGCCTTCAGCTTCTGCAGTAGGTCTGCTCCCAGCAGGTTGAGTGACAGGTCCCTGACACCACGAACTGGAACAGGATAGAGTGTCCTGGCTGAGTGCACACACTCAGAGGCTTTGTAGGCTGGGAATGTCTGACTTGACCATCAATGCCCATGCGAGACACAGAGGATTCTGATAGGCAGGTGGGATTGGGGAGTTCCACAGGTCTCATCACACTTCTGGCTGCACCAGTGTGCAGAAGAAAAGACCTGACGCCATCCACTTTCAGGGTAATTTGAGGTATTGGTCCTGCAGATGGGGTTTTACATGTCAGGAGCGTAGTGTCTTGCGGACCTGGCTTGCTTACCCCAGTCCCATGGACAGGGTACTGCTTTCTGTACTTCTTTCTTGACCTGTTTCTCTGGACCAAATCTTGGATTGCATGGGTGCTCTGCACTGGTTCCGGAAATGGCCAAACTTGCCACAGTTGTAACACTTGACACTTCTTCTGTCTTTGTAGGGTGGTTGCGCTTCCAGGTCAGTGGTCACCATGAGAGGGGCCGTCTTCTGCACTCCTGGTTGGGACTCAATCCCTTTGGCTACTGTGGACAACGGCATGATGGGCACTGTAGTGGCAGTGGGGTCCAGCCTGCTAATTAAAGCTGCGGGCCCTGGTGGTAAGATGGGGCCTGCAGGTGCATCTGTGGCGAGGCACGGGGGTGCCATGAGACCGGCGGCTGCATCCAACCTGAGGTCTTGGGGCATTACAGGGGCTGCGGCTGCATCTGCCACTTCTTCCCTTTGCTAACCTTATTGAGGTCGGTGTCTCCTCTCCGGAGTCTGCAGCGGTTCTTCCGGTGTGTCGCTCGGCACTTTGCAGCATCTTCACTTCTGTCTCCCCTTCTGGCGTTCTCAGCAGCGCGGCACCCGTTTCCTTCTTCGTGCTCTTTTCAGCTGGCTCCGCCCACGAAGGTACGCCTCTTCTTCCCTCGCGCTCTTTGTGGCGCTATAATGGTGGCAGTTTTGGTGGCAATTTGGCAATAAACAGTCTCTTAGGTGCACATGACCCGTTCTACTGGGTCAGTCCACTGCTATTGACCTGTTCCTGGGCCTAACCACTATCAATGGTTTCCTGATTGGCTGTCTCAGTCCATGCACAAAGGCCTGTGCCAACATTTGCCTGTGTATATGGTCATGAATGGTGAAGCCCAAGTCTTGGAAAACTTGCATTACTCTGCCATGAATCTTCTCTACAAACTCTGTCTTGTCTTGGCTCATGTCATGTAATCTGAGCGCTTGTCCTGCCAATCTGCCTTTGGCCCACTCTCTGAGCTGTTCAATTAGCTGTGGCCCTGACTCCCAAAGCGTGTACATCTAATTCTGCTGGAAGTTTGAATTGTTTCTTCATGATTGGCCAGAGTGCATCACCTGCTTCTATTTCCATTTATGGCCCAGAGATCATCCCAGGTGGCTGCATATGTTCGCTGGTTCTGCTACATTGTTCGGTAAAATGGCATGGGGTGAAGTGTACATAGTGTAATGTTGGTGCCTCTATCTGCCCCTGCATTCTTGGTGCCTGTGGGTTTCTTTTCCTAGTACTGGGCAGCATGCATGATGTTCCCTCTTCATCTTCATCAGAGGAATAGTTGTGATAGCGTGTGCTGGGGTCATACACTGGCTGATTTTGGACTTAGAAGTTGCCTTTTTGTGTGAGGATGTCTCCCCCCTTGCTGAAGCATAGGCTTATAGTTCTATGTTGGTGTGAATGTAGGCAGTTCTGACCGGTGCTGAAGTTGTACATTATCAGCAGATGGTGATGTCAGTCCTCCCCCCTCTGCACCCAGGGCTGAGCTGTCTGCTGACTGATGTGTCTGGGGGTTGCCTACTGCATTGTGTGTAGGGGGATTTTCACCTTCTTTCCCCGATATCACAACTGGGAGTGGGTGGACTGTGCCTGTAAACACTGAATACAGAGGCACCACACTAGTTGAATTGGGCATTGTCCCAGCCGGCAACAAAGGAGAAGAAGAAGAAGAGTGTGTAAAAGAAGGAGATAGGTGAGGCAGAGAAGAAAGAGGAGGAGGATAGAGGTGTGGTGCAGAAAGAGAGGTGTGGAGGAGAGAGAGAAGGTGTGGAGAAGGAAGAGCAGGAGAAGATAGGTGTGGTGGGAGAGTGAAGAAGGAGGAGAGAAAAAGGGTGAGTGGGGGGAAAGAGGTGTGGAGAAGAAGGAGGAGTAGAGAGGTGTGAAGAAGGAGGAGAGGAAAGGAGAGAGAGAAAGTGAAGGAGAGAAAGAGTGACAGAGAAAGAGGAGGATAGAGAAGAGAATTCCTCCCCCCTCTGTGCAGTCTGAGAGGTCATGGTTGAAACAATGATGCCTTCTCCCTGTAGAGAGGGATGGGGCGCGCCACATACTGTGCAAAAAACTCCCTATACCATGGATTCTGTTCAGAGCAGACTGCACATGTCTAATATCTCCCGGGGAGGCGCTGATGGCTTAATACCTTTCCCCATCTTATACACATAAAAAAATCACTTTCTGGTTTGCTCACATACCTTTCTGTACGACCTAAACGATGCTCTGCTGCTACTTTATACCATGTATTAGTATTCAGCAATTTAACATCAGATAACTTCCCTTATTTTCCTTTCTACGTCATGCCATTCCGCAGCTTGAATTCTGATGGATTTCACATACTTTATACCTTCTAAAATTATTCACATACTTAACACCTTCGTGTTCTGCCACCATCTGGGGGGCTGTTTGCTCTCCAGGAAGTAAAAGACCCTCCTGTTGCTTGGCCACCTTATTCCCCATGGCAAAAACAAAAATGAAAAACAAACAAAAAGGAAAAAAAACAACAAAAAAACTTCAAAAAGATTGGTATATAAACTAAAAAAGAAAAGGAAAAACTGCAAAAAGATTCGTATAAAAACAAAAAAAGAAAAGGAAAACTTCAAAAACTTGTCACAAAAAGACAAACTTAAAATTTTGATACAGAAATAAAAACTGCACAAAGTAAAAAGACAGAAGGAAAAACTTCAGAGTAAAAAGTTAAAACGGCTTTCCTTATACTTTGTCTGTGCTCAAACGCAGTCAGACACACACACTTCCCCATTTTTTATGCTGCTGTATCCAAAGTCACCAAAATCACGTATCTAAAACCAAGAAGCTCACAGCAAGTTACAGATACCACTTAGTTTCACTTCTTTCAAAAATTGCTAAACAGGAAACTTTGCAAAAACAGATGTGACAGTGTGATTTACAATGGATACAGTACAGACCAAAAGTTTGGACACACCTTCTCATTTCAAGATTTTTCTGTATTTTCATGACTAAGAAAACTGTACATTCACACTGAAAGTATCAAAACTATGAATTAACACATGTGGAATTATATACTTAACAAAAAAGTGTGAAACAACTGAAAATATGTCTTATATTCTAGGTTCTTCAAAGTAGCCACCTTTTGCTTTGATGACTGCTTTGCACACTCTTGGCATTCTCTTGATGAGCTTCAAGAGGTAGTCACTGGGAAAGGTCTTCCAACAATCTTGAAGGAGTTCCCAGAGATGCTTAGCACTTGTTGGCCCTTTTGCCTTCACTCTGCGGTCCAGCTCACCCCAAACCATCTCGATTGGGTTCAGGTCTGGTGACTGTGGAGGCCAGGTCATCTGGTGTAGCACCCCATCACTCTCCTTCTTGGTCAAATAGCCCTTACACATCCAGATGTGTTTGGGGTCATTGTCCTGTTGAAAAATAAATGATGGTCCAACTAAACACAAACCGGATGGAATAGCATGCCGCTGCAAGATGCTGTGGTAGCCATGCTGGTTCAGTATGCCTTCAATTTTGAATAAATCCCCAACAGTGTCACCAGCAAAGCACCCCCACACCTCCTCCTCCATGCTTCATGGTGGGAACCAGGCAGGTAGAGTCTATCCGTTCACCTTTTCTGCGTTGCACAAAGACAGGGTGGTTGGAACAAAAGATCTCAAATTTGGACTCATCAGATCAAAGCACAGATTTCCACTGGTCTAATGTCCATTCCTTGTGTTCTTTAACCCAAACAAGTATCTTTTGATTGTTGCCTGTCCTTAGCAGTGGTTTCCTAGCAGCTATTTTACCATAAAGGCCTGCTGCACAAAGTCTCCTCTTAACAGTTGTTGTAGAGATGTGTCTGCTGCTAGAACTCTGTATGGCATTGACCTGGTCTCTAATCTGAGCTGCTGTTAACTTGCGAATTCTGAGGCTGGTGACTTGGATAAACTTATCCTCAGAAGCAGAGGTGACTCTTGGTCTTCCTTTCCTGGGGCGGTCCTCATGTGAGACAGTTTCTTTGTAGCGCTTGAAGGTTTTTGCCACTGCACTTGGGGACACTTTCAAAGTTTGCCCAATTTTTCGGACTGACTGACCTTCATTTATTAAAGTAATGATGGCCACTCGTTTTTCTTTACTTAGCTGCTTTTTTCTTGCCATAATACAAATTCTAACAGTCTATTCAGTAGGACTATCAGCTGTATATCCACCAGACTTCTGCACAACACAACTGATGGTCCAAACACCATTTATAAGGCAATAAATTCCACTTATTAAACCTGACAGGGCACACCTGTGAAGTGAAAACCATTCCCGGTGACTACCTCTTGAAGCTCATCAAGAGAATGCCAAGAGTGTGCAAAGCAGTCATCAAAGCAAAAGGTGGCTACTTTGAAGAACCTAGAATATAAGACATAATTTCAGTTATTTTACACTTTTTTTGTTAAGTATATAATTCCACATGTGTTAATTCATAGTTTTGATGCCTTCAGTGTGAATGTACAATTTTCATAGCCATGAAAATACAGAAAAATCTTTAAATGAGAAGGTGTGTCTAAACTTTTGGTCTGTACTGTATATCTTTGCTAGCAGCAGAGGAGAAGCGTGGAGAAGGGAAAAAAAACTTCTCTTTACAATTGTATGCACTTACAACTGTTATCACTTAAAGCAACAGTACATGACATGAACAAAAACAGATACAGACGTCCGGGAGAACCGATGCCCTCTTTATTATTCTGTGGCAGGTGCTAACTGCTCTGGGGACAGACAACTGTCAATCGTACTGGGCACAAATATGCCCGGGCCACCTGAGTAAGAAGCACAACAAGCGGGAATTCTACCACCCTCCGATCCGGTCGTCCTGACTGGCTCGCGGCTATGGGAATCTGTGGCAGCCCTCTAAGCTATCACCATCTGAGCGTGGAACATGGGACTACCTGTCCCGGGACGACCTGTCCCACCTGTTGCACGGGAATCTGTGAAAGCTTATCGAGCAATTTGACCTCCTGCCGTCTGTTACCCAGCAACCACAAACAAAACAGTCACCGTTCCAGCTTTTCTCCCGGATCTCTCACAAACATGGAACACATACACGGCACACAGCAGACACCTTGACTTATATCCCAGGGTTTGGATACAGGCTTGAACTTTTTACACTACCTGGGAATGCGGTGGTGACCACACCTGACCGGCAAGAGGTATAGACCCGGACTGGGCACAGGGGACTTTCAGGTAAGATGATAACATTTTCTCACCTTACTTATGGAGCTGTGCAGTCTCCATCCCGTGAACAAAGGCCATGGCCAACAACTCCGTCTCTCCAGTCCTCAGGGTCTCCGTGCATTTCATCCATTGCCCCACGTTGGGCGCCAGATGTTATGGAAGTTTGGTTTGGATAAATCTATCCCTGTGTGTGCTGCGGCCGTTCCCAATAAGACTGAGTATTTTGAGCGCTCAAGAATGGACTGTACACCATTGTGACAATAACATTCTACCAATACTGGTGATTTATTGTACATACATGTATTTATAATTACATATAGAAAGGAGGTGGTTAGTTAATTACCATATTGTCTAGCTCCTCTGTTATTGGTTATCTAAATATATATGGAATATTGTGATTAATGCACATATGAATGCTGATTAAGCAACTAAAGTGTAGCTGTCTCATTTATCCTGCTATTCAGCAGGATTCTAGACATTAGTTCAAGACATCTGGCCTAAGTTCCTGTTGGTGGTGTCTGGAAAGTACAGAGGAACCATCTGGCCTAGTTCATGTAGTCAAGTTGAACAATTGATTATAAACTAGCTGAGTATATAGCTATATATTTGCTTTATATTTATATTATATATGATTATAAAGGAGTATACATGCAAGTGAGATCTACATGATATATATATTTTCATCACATATATAGTGTGATGTAATGTGTCATGATCTCTGCAGGCAGAGATCATAGCAAGCCTATAGAGGGACAAGCTCTCGGAAGATGGAACTATACTGACCATGAACTAAGCCTGCCGCGCAACTAGAAATAGCCAGGTAGCATTTCCTATTTATCGCTAGATGCCCAGCTCTGGCCTAAGACCTAAATAGCTAGCAGAGGGAAATATAAGACCTGGCTCACCTCTAGAGAAATATTCCAAAGAAGACAGTAGCCCCCCACATATAATGACGGTGAGTTCAGATGAAACAACAAACGCAGCAGGAAAATAGTCTTAGCAAATTTGAGGTCCGCTTACTAGATAGCAGAAGACAGATAGTATACTTTCATGGTCAGCAGAAAAACACTAACAAAACACCATCCAGAGATTACCTTAAACTCTGGCATTAACTCATAACGCCAGAGTAGCAATCCCTGCTCAACGAGAGCTTTCCAGACACAGCAACAAAACTTCAGCTGTGAACTGGAACAAATAGGCAAAACAAAACATGGACAAAAGTCCAACTTATCTAGTAGTTGTCAGAAGCAGGAACAAGCACTGAGAGGCATCAGATAACATTGTTGACCGGCAAGAAGCCACCAGAGAAATGAGCTTAAATAGCGACACCCACTACTGATGGAATCAGGTGAAACAGGAAAGAGGATGACAAGTCCAATTCCACAAGCGGCCACCGGGGGAGCCCAGAATCCAAATTCACAACAGTACCCCCCCCTCAAGGAGGGGGCACCGAACCCTCACCAGATCCACCAGGGCGACCAGGATGAGCCCTATGGAAGGCACGAACAAGATCAGAAGCATGAACATCAGATGCATTGACCCAAGAATTATCCTCCTGGCCGTAACCCTTCCAGTTGACCAGATACTGGAGTTTCCGTCTGGAAACACGAGAGTCCAAAATTTTCTCCACAACGTACTCCAACTCACCCTCAACCAACACCGGAGCAGGAGGCTCAACTGAAGGTACAACAGGTACCTCATACCTGCGCAATAACGACCGATGAAAAACGTTATGAATGGAAAAGGACGCAGGGAGGTCCAAACGGAAAGAAACAGGATTAAGAATCTCCAATATTCTATAAGGGCCGATGAACCGAGGTTTAAACTTAGGAGAAGAGACCCTCATAGGGACAAAACGAGAAGACAACCACACTAAATCTCCAACACAAAGCCGAGAACCAACACGACGATGACGGTTGGCAAAACGCTGAGTCTTCTCCTGGGACAACTTCAAATTGTCCATAACCTGCCCCCAGATGTGATGCAATCTCTCCACCACCGCATCCACTCCAGGACAATCCGAGGATTCCACCTGACCGGAGGAAAATCGAGGGTGAAACCCCGAATTACAGAAAAACGGGGACACCAAGGTGGAAGAACTGGCCCGATTATTGAGGGCGAACTCTGCCAATGGCAAAAAAGCAACCCAATCATCCTGGTCAGCAGAGACAAAACACCTCAGATATGTCTCAAGGGTCTGATTAGTCCGCTCGGTCTGGCCATTAGTCTGAGGGTGAAAAGCAGATGAAAAAGACAAATCTATGCCCATCCTAGCACAGAATGCCCGCCAAAATCTAGACACAAATTGGGTACCTCTGTCAGAAACAATATTCTCAGGAATACCGTGCAATCGGACAACATTCTGAAAAAACAGAGGAACCAACTCAGAAGAAGAAGGCAACTTGGGCAGAGGAACCAAATGGACCATTTTAGAGAAACGGTCACAAACCACCCAGATGACAGACATCTTCTGGGAAACAGGCAGATCTGAAATAAAATCCATCGAGATGTGTGTCCAAGGCCTCTTAGGAATAGGCAAGGGCAACAGCAGTCCGCTAGCCCGAGAACTACAAGACTTGGCCCGAGCACAAACGTCACATGACTGCACAAAGACTCGCACATCTCGTGACAGAGAAGGCCACCAGAAGGATCTTGCCACCAAATCCCTGGTACCAAAAATTCCGGGATGACCTGCCAATGCAGAAGAATGTACCTCAGAGATGACTCTGCTGGTCCAATCATCCGGAACAAACAGTCTATCAGGCGGACAACGATCCGGTCTATCCGCCTGAAACTCTTGCAAGGACCGCCGCAGATCAGGAGAAACGGCCGACAAAATTACTCCCTCCCTAAGGATACCTGTGGGTTCAGAATTACCAGGAGAGTCCGGGTCAAAACTCCTAGAAAGGGCATCTGCCTTAACATTCTTAGAACCCGGTAGGTATGACACCACAAAATTAAAGCGAGAAAAAAATAAAGACCAGCGCGCCTGTCTAGGATTCAGGCGTCTGGCAGTCTCAAGATAAATCAAATTTTTGTGGTCAGTCAATACCACCACCTGATGCCTAGCCCCCTCGAGCCAATGGCGCCACTCCTCAAACGCCCACTTCATGGCCAAAAGCTCCCGATTCCCAACATCATAATTCCGCTCTGCGGGCGAAAATTTGCGAGAAAAGAAGGCACAAGGCCTAATGACGGAGCAGTCGGAACCTTTCTGCGACAACACTGCCCCAGCTCCGATCTCCGAAGCGTCAACCTCAACCTGAAAAGGCAGATTCACATCAGGCTGACGCAACACAGGGGCAGAGGCAAAACGGCGCTTAAGCTCCTGAAAGGCCTCTACAGCATGAGGGGACCAATTAGCAACATCAGCGCCTTGTCTGGTCAAATCAGTCAGTGGTTTAACGACATCCGAAAAACCAGCAATAAATCGGCGGTAAAAGTTGGCAAAGCCCAAAAATCTCTGAAGACCCTTAAGAGAGGAGGGCTGAGTCCAGTCACAAATAGCTTGCACCTTGACGGGATCCATCTCAATGGAAGAGGGAGAAAAAATATACCCCAAAAAGGAAATTTTCTGGACCCCAAAAACGCACTTAGACCCCTTCACACATAAAGAATTAGACCGCAGAACCTGAAAAACTCTCCTGACCTGCTGGACATGAGAGTCCCAGTCATCAGAAAAAATCAGAATATCATCCAGATATATTATCATAAATTTATCCAGAAAATCGCGGAAAATATCATGCATAAAAGACTGGAAAACTGAAGGGGCATTAGAAAGACCAAAAGGCATGACCAAATACTCAAAGTGGCCCTCGGGCGTATTAAATGCGGTCTTCCACTCATCCCCCTGCCTGATCCGCACCAAATTATACGCCCCACGAAGATCAATTTTAGAGAACCACTTAGCACCCTCTATACGAGCAAACAAATCAGTAAGCAATGGCAATGGGTATTGATACTTAACAGTGATCTTATTCAGAAGCCGATAATCAATACATGGTCTCAAAGAGCCGTCTTTTTTTGAGACAAAGAAAAACCCAGCTCCCAAGGGAGAAGAAGATGGACGAATATGTCCCTTTTCCAAAGACTCCTTTATATATTCCCGCATAGCAGCATGTTCCGGCACAGACAAATTAAACAAACGACCCTTTGGATATTTACAACCCGGTATCAAATCTATGGCACAATCGCACTCACGGTGCGGAGGTAACGACCCAAGCTTGGGTTCGTCAAAGACGTCTTGATAATCAGAGAGGAACTCAGGGACTTCAGAGGGAATGGACGACGAAATAGAAACCAAAGGTACGTCCCCATGAATACCCTTACATCCCCAGCTCAACACAGACATTGCTCTCCAGTCCAAGACTGGGTTGTGAGACTGCAACCATGGCAATCCCAGTACCACATCGTCATGTAAATTATACAGCACCAGGAAACGAATAATCTCCTGGTGATCCGGATTGATACGCATGGTTACTTGTGTCCAGTATTGTGGTTTATTATTAGCCAATGGGGTGGAGTCAATCCCCTTCAGAGGAATAAGAGTCTCCAAAGGCTCTAAATCAAAACCACAACGATTGGCAAAGGACCAATCCATAAGACTCAGAGCGGCGCCAGAGTCAACATAGGCGTCCGTGGCAATGGATGACAAAGAGCAAATCAGGGTTACAGACAAAATAAACTTAGACTGAATGGTGCCAATGGAAACAGACTTATCAAGCTTCTTTGTACGCCTAGAGCATGCCGATATAACATGAGTAGAATCCCCACAATAGAAACACAATCCATTCTTCCGTCTAAAATTCTGTCGCTCGCTCCTGGACAGAATTCTATCACACTGCATACTTTCTGGCGTCTTTTCCATAGACACCGCCAGATGGTGCACCGGTTTGCGCTCCCGCAGACGCCTATCAATCTGAATAGCCATTGTCATGGACTCATTCAGACCTGCAGGCAAAGGGAACCCCACCATAACATCCTTAACGGCATCAGAGAGACCTTCTCTGAAAGTTGCCGCCAAGGCGCACTCATTCCACTGAGTAAGCACAGACCATTTACGGAATTTTTGGCAGAAAACTTCAGCTTCGTCTTGCCCCTGAGATAGTGCCATCAAAGTTTTTTCTGCCTGAAGTTCCAAATGAGGTTCCTCATAAAGCAAGCCCAAGGCCAGAAAAAACGCATCCACATCGCGTAACGCAGGATCCCCTGCTGGCAATGAGAAGGCCCAATCTTGAGGGTCACCCCTGAGCAAGGAAATCACAATCCTAACCTGCTGAGCAGGGTCTCCAGCTGAACGAGACTTCAGGGACAAATAAAGCTTACAATTATTTCGGAAATTCTGGAAGCTAGCTCTATTCCCTGTGAAGAACTCCGGCAAAGGAATTCTCGGCTCAGATACCGGAGCATGTACCACAAAATCTTGTAAATTTTGTACTTTCGTGATGAGATTATTCAAACCCGCAGTTACACTCTGGAGATCCATTATTGTCAGGTGCACACAGAGCATACAGAGATTAGGAGGAGAGAGAGAAAAAAGACTGCAGCAAGGCAGACTGGAGGAAAAAAAAAAAAAAAAAAAAATTCCAGCAGACTTCTTATAACTCTCCTTTCTCAACCTGGGTCTTTAACACTTTATGGGCCGGTCAAACTGTCATGATCTCTGCAGGCAGAGATCATAGCAAGCCTATAGAGGGACAAGCTCTCGGAAGATGGAACTATACTGACCATGAACTAAGCCTGCCGCGCAACTAGAAATAGCCAGGTAGCATTTCCTATTTATCGCTAGATGCCCAGCTCTGGCCTAAGACCTAAATAGCTAGCAGAGGGAAATATAAGACCTGGCTCACCTCTAGAGAAATATTCCAAAGAAGACAGTAGCCCCCCACATATAATGACGGTGAGTTCAGATGAAACAACAAACGCAGCAGGAAAATAGTCTTAGCAAATTTGAGGTCCGCTTACTAGATAGCAGAAGACAGATAGTATACTTTCATGGTCAGCAGAAAAACACTAACAAAACACCATCCAGAGATTACCTTAAACTCTGGCATTAACTCATAACGCCAGAGTAGCAATCCCTGCTCAACGAGAGCTTTCCAGACACAGCAACAAAACTTCAGCTGTGAACTGGAACAAATAGGCAAAACAAAACATGGACAAAAGTCCAACTTATCTAGTAGTTGTCAGAAGCAGGAACAAGCACTGAGAGGCATCAGATAACATTGTTGACCGGCAAGAAGCCACCAGAGAAATGAGCTTAAATAGCGACACCCACTACTGATGGAATCAGGTGAAACAGGAAAGAGGATGACAAGTCCAATTCCACAAGCGGCCACCGGGGGAGCCCAGAATCCAAATTCACAACAGTAATGACCCCTGTTGCAGCTATGAGGCGCTGTGTGTGCTCCTCAGGATATGCATGGAGGCGTATCTGTGGTTATAATGGTGATAATGAGATGGTGACCGTCATGATTGTAAATGGCCGGTATGTGTCGCAGAGGGAGTCTGCGCTGTAAGCCTGAAGTAATGTTGTTGTTCTGGGACCTGTAGTCCCACAAGTGTTTGTATAGTTGTGAAGGGAGGCTTAGAAGGCCAGTTATGAGAGCTGGGCGGGTCGAACTAGCCACACACATCCCCCATCTATGGGAGTGGTTACAACTACATAATGAGACCAGGGTATGGGCCTCATGGTTCCTGTGTATGTGAATGTTCTCTGTAATGGAGAGTGTGAGATCCTGGATGGCTTGTGTGTTGGGAGGTCATGTGTGTGGACCTGAATAGCGCACTGTGAGGCCGTGGATCTGAAGACTGGTGTTGGGAGATCCTGGGAGTAGGATCGGATCCCTGAACAGTACACTTAGAGACTTGTGTGTTGGATGGTCCCAGGTGGGGACGGATGTCCTGAATAGCGCACTGAGTAGCCTGTGTTGAAAGTCCTGGGAGTAGGATTCCTGAAGAGCACATGGGAAGGAGTGCAGGCAGTGCATTGGGGGAGCTACAGCCCATCTGAGGATCTGGACTGACTGATGTGTGTCTGCCAGGCACGCTGGTGATCCCAGTTCGGCAGTTTCCCTGGAGGAGAGAGGACTGACAGGAGGTCAGTGTGTGGAGCAGGAGCTCCAGAAAGGAAACACCCTGGAAGGGGCTATCATAACGGCAGAGAAGTATCTGCCAGTGGAACAGACTGTTGGTGCTATGTTGTGCTCCATGGACATTGATGAACTGTTCGGCGTACGGTCACCCATGGTAACTGGACAAAGTGAGAGGTCCAGTATGTTTAGTGTCTGTGAGCTAAAGCCGTATATGAAATAGCTAAGTTAAAGCTGCAACTTAATGTCACCGGTTGGTGCCTATTGTGTTCCATGAAGTGTAATGGACTGTGCATGACCCGGTTTATGATGCCATAATAATCCGCATGGACGGTCTTGTGACAAAGACGTGCCTGTGTGACTGAATCCCGTTGCTAAGCGAGTGTCCAACACATGCAGTAAGCGCTATCTCACATATGGTGCAAGACTGCGGGCAACGGTCCAGGAAGCACGTGTGGGCATGATTGCTGTAAGTCGGTGGGGTTACGAAGTTTGCTGTGGATTGGCGGGTCCACAAAGCTGACAAGTGTCTGGCTGTAACTCGGCGGGGTTATGAAAATTTGCTGTGGATCGGCGGGTCCACGAAGTCTACGGTGCGGAGCTGTGCAGAGCCTTGTGGAGTGTAGCTGCAGTTGCAGCAAGAGGTTCTGCAGCAGCCGGAGCTGCAGTGGCAGCAGCAGCGGCTTGTGATCGGCAGCCGGAGGTGTCGGTGTCTTGTGACTACAGCAGAAGCTGGTGTGGTGTCTTGAGAGGACATTGATCCAGATCGTGCAGATTCTTAAAGGGCCAGTGCTGACCCAAAGAGACAGATTTTTTTGTGTGTACTGTGCAAACTGGTGCCTAAGAGTACCGTGGGGAGTCCACGGGGTGTACCCCAGGAAATGGGTGGTGTCCCTAAAAGGGGTAGTGTTCCTAAAAGTGGGCGTTAACCCAAGAAGGGATGGTTGCCCAAAAAGGGTGGAGTCCCTAAAGGGGGCGGTAACCCGAACAGGGATAGTTGCCCCAAAGGGGGTGGAGTCCCAAGGAATGGTAGTTTCCCAAAAGGGGTGGAGCGTACCAAAGGGGTACTGCAGACAAACTATTGCCAGGGGCATGTGAATTATGTGTGTCCAGTCTGCATTGTGAACTATCCACCTGGCGAGAGTTTACGGGGTTGTGCCCTGTGGATCCATGAGAAGGAAATGTGTGGACTGGTCGATTCTGGGAGCCCATTGACTCTAGTGTGGGTTGTACCTGAGGGATTTGAAATACCCAATAGGAGGGTCAGGGTCACCTGTATACATGGGCGCACTAAGGACTACCCAGTGGCCAGGGTGGTCCTCGAGACGGCCAGGGACAGTGCAATCCATGATGTCGCTGTAGTCTCAAACTTAACCTGTCCGGCGATAATAGGCCGGGACTCTGGGCTGTTCTCAGACTTGTGGGAGAAGGGAGCTTCTCTACAACAGGAGAATGGAGGGCTCTCGGTTGATGGGTTTGCATACTTAAAAGCATTAATACCTTAAAAAACTGATGGGTCAGATGTTGGGTTGACCAGTGGGAAAGGTGCGTCTGCCCAACTTACAGACATAATGTCACCTGATGTGTGCCACAATACGACTGATAGTGGTGTGGTAGATGAAACGAGTGGAGCTGACACCCGGTTAGAGAGTGACTTCAGGGTTCACCATACTCTGGGGTGTGACACAGACTCCGGGGGTGACTGTGACCTGTCATTGCCAGTAGCAACCTCTAGGGCTCAGTATAATGGTTTGCTGACAGAAGCACTGACACAGTGGAACGACAGTGCTCCACAAGGTGAAGTCAGGGTGACCGTGGTAGCCATACCAGAACGTATGACCAGACAGAAGTGTGGGTCTGACCAACTCTGGGACTTGGCAGAAGTGACAGTGGAAGATGGGGAAGCTCCGAGAATGGGGTCCTACACCATTAGAAATGAGGACCGCTGGTTTCAGGGTGACTGATCGGGTGGTGGTGACTCCCATTCAGACGGTGACGAAAGCGGAAAAGAGTGCAGTAAAGCTGACTCAGGTACAAGTGGAAAGTCATCAAAGGGGCTGTACAAATTACACCCTCTGAGAAGATTGATGAGGAGGAGCTGAGGTACTCAGATACCCAAGAGAAAGCTGAACCTGTTGATGATGAAATAGGTAAAAATGTGAAGCGGCAGAGTGTGAGTCAGCAAGTTGGCCCATCTGAAAATATATTTAAAGAAGTGATGGTGCAACATGTGCTAGCCAAAAGAGAACAGGATCACGAAATAGAGCTGATTAAAGAGAAAGTGAAAGACCATGTCGAACGAGATAGGGTCCTGAGACAAGCGGCTGAGCACAGGGTGGATGAGCTGGAGAAGGAAGTATCTGGGCTCAGAGGTCACCTGTCCACATGGCAAAGTGTGTATAAGGCCTTAAGGGAAGATGTGGAAGTGCTCAGAGAAGCATTAAGAGGTCTTCCGCCAGAGGAGAAGATGGTGGTCGCAGACTTACAGTGGCAGTGCCAGAGTGGTAATGAAGCGGAGCTGCCAATGCCCATCTTGGTAAAGGTTCATGCAGAAGATAAAGTAGAGGAAAAGTTGGCACTAAAAGTAGAAAAAGACAGTCACCCGGTCGTGGCAGAGGTCTTGATGGAAATGTCCGAGGCAAAACGGAAGTCGTCCGTCCGTGAAGAAAGTGAGACCTCACTCTTCAAGTGCGTGATAGAGATACCCGAGGATGGGCGGGATGCATGTACCAGTGAGGGTGTGCATGAGGCCTTTAAAAAGGCAATAGAAGCGTATAGTGTGCACTGGGCACCAGAGACGAAACAGTTGGTGATACTGTCGACTAAGGAAATCACAGTGAAGTGGTGGCTGTCCCGAGGGATATGCACCTACAATGCCTCCACACGAAACAGATAATCCTGTTGAAGAATGAGGAAATAGCTCGACGTCTGGAGCATGCAAGGAAAGCTCAAAGTCGGCTGGGCTTGGTGGAAGACATAGTGCAAGTACCCAGAAATCTGGTGGGGAAGGTCATCGGATGATTTGGGAAAATGATGCAGGAGATGGTGAATAGATCCGGTGTGAAGAGACTGAGGATTCCGGCTGATGATGAGGTCCAGGTCATGGGTGAAGATGGCATGGTTCCATTCCTTGTTGTCGGGTACATGGAGAGTCTTGGGAATATCCGGATGCCCTGGGGTATCGCGTGGCGTACCTGAAAGAAATAGAGCAGCTAAGACTGTACCAATGGTGGGTTAATAAACAGCTACAGAACATAAGGTGGCGGCTGTCTTCAACCCAAGGAAAAGGGAACAAAAGGGACCCTCCAAATAATGGAATGGCTGACCGCCAAAGACGTTCAGAGAGACAAGGAGGTCGAATATCTGAAAGTGGCAGTTCTACTCCCAGTACAAAACTAAGGGACATGGACAGTAGCGGACGTAGTAATGAAGGGTCAGACTCAGATCAGTCACTAGGCTCGACTGGACAGTGGACTCATGACCGCAACAACTGTGGGTGGCGGCCATGGAAAGAAAGATCACGTGAAGGGGTGCACTTGGAAAGTGTGGTGACTAAAGGTCTGGTGATACAGACAGACTGTGACTTAAGGGCCAAAGCTCAAGGCCTACATGTTGACCTCTGGGGGCAGGTAAAACCTAACAAAGGTGTGATGATGTATGATGCTCAAAACCGACTGAGACGGTTCTCTTGACTGGTAGGGCAAGGTAACGTGTGTGACCTGTCTCGAGACCCCGGGTGTATAACAGGTGTTCAACCCCAGAAGTTTGAACAGAGGGGGGGTATGTGATGCAGTGACCCCTGTTGCAGTTAGGGGGCAATGTGTGTGCTCCTCAAGATATGCATGAAGGCGTATCTGTGGTTATAATGGTGATAATGAGATTGACCAGCAGGATTGTAAATGGCCGATATGTGTCGCAGAGGGAGTCTGCGCTGTAAGCCTGAAGTAATGTTGTTGTTTTAGGACCTGTAGTCCCACAAGTGTCTGTATAGTTGTGAAGGGAGGCTTACATGGCTAGTTATGAGAGCTGGGCTGGTCGAACTACTCACTGCAAAAATATATATCAGTAAGGGACAAAAACCAATTTACAAAAAAGAACCCCCATAAAACTAAATAACTTTATTAGATAACAAAAATACCCAAATACAAAAAATGATGAAAAAAACCCTATCAGAGAAAGTCAGCTCAAAAAAACGGGGAAAAAGAGAAAAAAATCCCCTCTATCAATTATAGATAAATGTAAACAGCACATAAATTACTAACCGATCGCTGAGAGTAGAGGTGATAAACACACGTGATGTTTAGTACTAGGAGGGTGTAAAGATATACGTGAAATATCCCTCCAAGCTGCAAAAAATACCCTATACATTGACCTACCTAGATGCGGAGGTTGGCACCCTAATAGAAGTAGCGAGAATGGCGCCCCCGCTCGTACGATGGCTGTCCCTAGTCTCCTACCTTCTCCCTATAAGAAATAGGGTAGGAAACAGAAGGCCAGATGGCTGTAAATAACTTGTGGCAGTATGTGATATACTCTGCATAGCATCTCAGGCCCTCCCCCCAAAAAAATGTGATGTGAGACCAAAGGGTAGAGGTAATATTTACATACAGCAAGCAATAAATGATTATAGGGTAGATTTATAAAGCAAAAAGTACCAATATATATCCAATCCTAATATTAGCTGACTGATAGTCTAATACATTTACCATATAGATAACGAAGCGTCACCACGTTATATCCGGAAATCATTAATACAAACAATAGCTAGACCCAGCAGAGTAAACACTGCCCTTAATGCGCATATAAACTCAGAATGATAGTACATTCATCTGCTGCATTCATGGTCCATAGATAGTTACTAATCCAGATACCATGACTAAATGATTTTCAGGTGAAGAAGAACCTCACATATACTCTCATATAGGCTGACTGATAATCTAATACTTTTACCATATAGATAACAAAATGCCACCACGTTATATCTAGAAGAAATTAATACAAACAGTGACTAGACCCAGCAGAGTAAACAATGCCCTTAATGCATATATGTAAACTCAGGATGGTGATATACTCATCTGCTGCATTCATGGTCCATAGATAGTTGCTCATCCAGATACCGTGGCTAAACAATGATTTTCAGGCGAAAAAATAACACACACTCTCAACGCGTTTCCCCCACACATCTGGGTTCATCAGGAGAGACTAGATAAAGACATGGGCAGCCCTATCTTTTTGGACAACTCCATACTGCCCATGTCTTTATCTAGTCTCTCCTGATGAACCCAGATGTGTGGGGGAAACGCGTTGAGAGTGTGTGTTATTTTTTCGCCTGAAAATCATTGTTTAGCCACGGTATCTGGATGAGCAACTATCTATGGACCATGAATGCAGCAGATGAGTATATCACCATCCTGAGTTTACATATATGCATTAAGGGCATTGTTTACTCTGCTGGGTCTAGTCACTGTTTGTATTAATTTCTTCTAGATATAACGTGGTGGCGTTTTGTTATCTATATGGTAAAAGTATTAGATTATCAGTCAGCCTATATGAGAGTATATGTGAGGTTCTTCTTCACCTGAAAATCATTTAGTCATGGTATCTGGATTAGTAACTATCTATGGACCATGAATGCAGCAGATGAATGTACTATCATTCTGAGTTTATATGCGCATTAAGGGCAGTGTTTACTCTGCTGGGTCTAGCTATTGTTTGTATTAATGATTTCCGGATATAACGTGGTGACGCTTCGTTATCTATATGGTAAATGTATTAGACTATCAGTCAGCTAATATTAGGATTGGATATATATTGGTACTTTTTGCCTTATAAATCTACCCTATAATCATTTATTGCTTGCTGTATGTAAATATTACCTCTACCCTTTGGTCTCACATCACATTTGTTTGGGGGGAGGGCCTGAGATGCTATGCAGAGTATATCACATACTGCCACAAGTTATTTACAGCCATCTGGCCTTCTGTTTCCTACCCTATTTCTTATAGGGAGAAGGTAGGAGACTAGGGACAGCCATCGTACGAGCGGGGGCGCCATTCTCGCTACTTCTATTAGGGTGCCAACCTCCGCATCTAGGTAGGTCAATGTATAGGGTATTTTTTGCAGCTTGGAGGGATATTTCACGTATATCTTTACACCCTCCTAGTAAGTACTAAACATCACGTGTGTTTATCACCTCTACTCTCAGCGATCGGTAGTAATTTATGTGCTGTTTACATTTATCTATAATTGATAGAGGGGATTTTTTTCTCTTTTTCCCCGTTTTTTTGAGCTGACTTTCTCTGATAGGGTTTTTTTCATCATTTTTTGTATTTGGGTATTTTTGTTATCTAATAAAGTTATTTAGTTTTATGGGGGTTCTTTTTTGTAAGCTGGTCGAACTAGCCACACACACCTACCATCTATGGGAGTGGTTACAACTACATAATGTGACCAGGGTCACATTTAGAGACCAGGGTCTCGATTTAGAGATTAAAAAATGGGAGACTGGGATTATATCCATTAAGAGTAAAAAATATCAAAGAACTTGTTCAGGCTTACAAAGTAATAGGATATATCGGTGGAGACAGAGACGTGGAACACGTAACCCATCCTCTAGAGCAAGATCAGTTTCCTTCTTCTCCATATCTTCTACTGATGATAAGTCTACAAATTTTGAAAAACTAAAACCATGACGCATAGGAGGGAGAATAATAAAGAACAGTGGCAAAGATGGACCCGTAATACCAATAAACGGAAAATTACGTCATCTCCCACTAAGGAGAAAAAGCCTCGTAAAAACACCTTAGAGGTAATTAATTTATCATCGCATACAATTTCCCCATCACAATATGAAGTTTTAAGTTTAGGTCTTTCTTTTTCACCCACTAACAATTTTGATTATTTTACAGCCTTAAAAGATCTTCATTTGTTTTCCCGCAAGTTGGTCCTAAAAAAACTCCATCACAAATCTAATACTGTGGATCCTATATGGAGCCTGACTGAACAAGAGGCGATCAGAAAGTTTGAAGAGTTGTCCAATGAATCAGAAACAGCTTCTACAGGTATTCCTCCACCATGCACTTTCCCCCCCTTGTCACTGTGCCCCCAGGTAGAGATATTTACCAAATTGGTCTCGGACAACTTCCGGACTATTAGTAATAAGGGGAAGAAGGATAATCTGCCCCCCCTACAGAGGAAGGCTTTGGATGAAATGAAATCATTGGATGATATAGTAATTAAGCCGGCGGACAAGGGTGGAATGTGGTTATCTGGACGGTGGAGTGTTATGAAAAATGGGTATTAGACCTACCGGTAATTCGGTTTCCAGGAGTCCATCTTGACAGCACTCTGGGGGACGTCCTCCTCCTCCTTGCAGGGACAGGAAAAACAACACGACAGGTTAAAAGGTCCCACTCCGCCCCCTTTCCTTCAGTGTTTTGACAAGTACCACACCATGGATAGATACAATTTGAATTCTTTATTAAACAAATCATATTACAGCATATGAAATAGTATACATAGGGGGAAGTAACGGTGCTGTCAGGATGGACTCCTGGAAACCGAATTACTGGTAGGTCTAATACCCATTTTTCAGGACGTCCCCCTGACAGCACTCTGGAGAATATCAAAGAAATCTCCTTTAGGGTGGGACAACTGCCTGGAGAACCTTTCTCCCAAATGACATTTGCTGGAATGCTAACACGTCAAGTTTATGTTTGCAAAATGTGTTCACCCTGGCCCAAGTTGCGGCTTTACAAATTTGTTCTAGTGACGCCCCCGCTCGTTCAGCCCATGATGCTGAAATGGCAATCTACTCCTTCTGATGAGTAGGCTTTAGCAATTACTGTTGTAATCCATCTAGCTATAGAGGTTTTGGAAGCTTTTTTACCCCTATTTTTTCCCCAAAAAAGGATGAATAGATTGGGATCTTTTCTCCAGGTACTAGTAGCCTCTAGATAGTCTAGCACTGCCTGTCTGACATCAAGAGAATGTAAAGATTGATCTTTTGCATTAGAGGGGTTTTCGCAAAAGGAGGGTAAAATTATTTCCTGGTTTCGGTTTTGTATTGAAGCTATTTTAGGAATAAATGATGGATCTAATTTTCAGATTATATGGTTGTCACGAATCTGAAGGTATGGATCCCTAATAGACAGGGCTTGAATTTCTCCCACTCTTTTGGCTGTTGTAATCGCTACCAAAAAGGCTGTTTTCCATGTACGAACTGCGATAGGCATGTCTTCCTCAAGGGTATAAGGGTTCTTACATAGAGCCCTGAGGACTAGATTTAAGTCCCAAGTGGGAGTCAATTGTCTAAAAGTGGGACGCAATCTCTGGATGGCTTTTACAAACCTAATTATCCACGGGTGCGAGGCCAAAGGATAATCTAAGAAAGTGCTGAGGGCTGAGATCTGCACCTTAAGGGTACTAGGTCTAAGCCCCATATTGAAACCAGATTGGAGAAAATCCAGAACTCTAGGAACGTCCGGGGTCTCCGGCATCCCGGCCGACCTGCCACCCTCCATACAGAATCTTTTCCAGATTTTGTAGTAAATGGCTGAAGTTACCGGTTTCCGACTAGCCTGAATGGTTGAAATGACTTCATCGGATAAACCTCGGGCTTTCAAAATGTCCCTCTCAGGATCCATGCTGAAAGGTGTAATCGTTCCGGGTTTTGGTGTAAGACAGGACCTTGATAAATGATGTCCTTCCATAGAGGAAGTTTGATTGGGTTCTCTGTTGTCATGGATCCCAGCAACGGAAACCACCTTCTTTTTGGCCAAAATGGTACAATCATTAGAACTGTTGCCTGGTCTTCCTGAATTTTCCTGAGTACCATCAGAATGAGTGCCAATGGAGGAAACGCATAAGAGAGTGGTTCATCCCATGTTTGACTTAAGGCGTCGACTGCTTCCGGCATGTCCGAAGGTTTGAGGGAATAGAATCTGGCCACCTTTGAATTTTTTCTTGTGGCAAATAAATCTATTTTGGGAGTCCCCCAACGGTGACATAATAGTTGGAAGATTTCTTGATTTAGCTCCCATTCTGTTGGACAGACTTTCCTCCTGCTCAGGTAATCGGCCAGGACATTCTGAGATCCTTCTAAGTGCACTGCTGTAATTGACAAAACTGTGTTCTCCACCCAAACAAATATCCTTTGTGCTAACTCTTGAAGCGGTTTGTGTCTGGGACCTCCCTGGTGTTTTAGGAAGGATACTGCTGTCATGTTGTCTGTTAGGATCTTCACATGCTTGTTCTTTAGGCGAGAACGATTTCTTCTTAGAGCCTCCCAAACCGCGTAAAGCTCTCTGTAGTTTGACGATTTGTGGCTGATGTCTTTGGGCCACCTGCCCTGGACAAAAGTTCCTTCTAGATGTGCTCCCCATCCCCACTGACTGGCGTCTGTGGTGATCACCACACAAGGGGTCAAGGTCCATGGAACACCTATTCTTAGGTTGCTGCATTGTGTTCACCGCAATGATCTCTTTACTGCCGTTGATAGTTGAATTATTCTGTCCAGAGACGACTGGCGACGATCCCATACCGAGAGAACCTGAGCTTGTAATAATCTTGAGTGAGCTTGGGCCCATCTTACACAAGTGATACAAGCCGTCATTTTTCCCAAGATCTTCATGGCTGATCTTATAGTAACCCGATGCCTCAGGCATTCTAAGATCAACTTCCTCATTGACTCCTGCTTTTCTTTTGGCAGAAAGGATTGTCTTGAGGTAGCATCCAGAAGAACTCCCAGGAATACCTTCCGAGACGCGGGCTTTAGGTGTGACTTCTTTTGATTTATGACCCAACCCAGGTGTTCCAACACTGTTATAACTCAATCTCTGTGTAGGAGTAAAGCGTCTTTTGCCCTGGCTACCAGGAGAAAATCGTCCAAATAAGGAATTATTGTAATTCCTTTGTTTCCAACCCTAGAACGCGTACCTGGGGCCTCGCAGGCCTGCTAGGTTACTTGTTTTCTATTATCTGTAAAACTACATTAGTTAGAATTTTGAAACTCAAGGTAATCCTCAGGTATATAGTTGTTAGTAATATCCAGTTGTTCATATATTTTTATGTTATAGGCATCTCGTATAGCAACGCTTTTTTTGTGACTACCCCAGATTCACGTACCTGGGGCCTTTGAGGCCTGCTTTGGTTTACATGTACTCCTCAGTCTTTTTGTCTGTACTGTTGTTGGGGAAGAACTTATGACTCAGTCTTTATGACTATTGGTCGATGGCTGTTGCTGGGAAGAGTGTGGATTCTGCCTGACATGGTAATGTGATCCTGGAAGGGAGTTTCCCCTCACAAAGTAACGTGATTATGATGTCAGTACAGGTCCTTTAGTCCTAAATCCTAGTTGCTGGAGAGACTTTGGAGGAAGAAGTCAGCTTTCTTTGGTCTGTAACAAAGAACCTTTCTGAGCTCCAAAACCAGAGGCTTCTACTGCACTTACAAGAAAGTGATCTGTTGAAGGTAAGAGTAGGGGGGCTGTACTTTACCCTAAGCACACAAACACTAACAAAGTCTTAGCACACACAGTGTATAGTGCACAAGCCTGATTGTAATCTTTATTTTTTACTTTTCATTTTAGTTTACTCACATCTAAGATTACAATGGCACAGTCTACATCAAGGGGATTGACTGTCCAAGAAATTGAGGCGATTATTTTCAATAGTGATGAAGACAGTGACATTTCTTTGTCGGATGAAGAGTATATTCCACCAGCTAATGTATCAACTTCATCGTCCAGCGATTCCTCAGATGATGAAGAAGTAATGGATCCAGCAGAATGTGCAAGTAGAACATCTAAAACAAATGTTTTTTGGAACAGTACTGCTGTGGCTCATGCACGCACCCCATCACATAACATTATTAGAGTTCCTCAAGGAGCTGTCGGAATTTCCCAATTTATGTCCAAAAAAGATGTTTCCAGTAAATTTGTTTCAGATGATATTGCAGATGAGGTAGTTTTGTGTACGAATGTGGAAGGTAAACGTATTGCTTCGGAAAAAAAAAAAACTTGGAAAAATTTAACTAAAGAGGAACTACCGTATATGCCTATATTGGCCTTACTCTTCTGGCAGGGTCGACTAAATCATATGATGTGCCAATCAGAGAGTTATTTCTGAACCCATTTGCAGATCCACATTACAAAGCCACTATGTCCGTAGATAGATTTGAGGCTATTCGGAGATGCATTCGTTTTGATGAAAAGAGAACTCGGCCTGTGAGGTTGGCAACCGATAAATTAGCGCCTATTAGCTATATATGGAATCTTTTTATCAAGAACTGTTACAAACTTTACAATTCTAGCGAATATGTGACAGTGGACGAACAACTTCTTGCCTTTAGGGGACGTTGCAAATTTATCCAATATATGCCCAGTAAGCCAGCTAAATACGGCATAAAAATTTTCTGGATGTGCGATTCAGCAACTTATTATGGGATGAATGGCATGATTTACTGTGGAAAAGAAGCTGACGCTCCAGTCCAGAAAGATCTATGTTCAAACATAGTGAAAACACTAGCTTTACCAATTTTCCATTCTGGAAAAAATATCACTATGGATAATTATTTTACTAATTTAGAACTGGCCAATTTTTTGCTTCAGAAACAACTAACACTTGTTGGTACAATGAGACCAAACCGCCGCAAAATTCTACCAATAATGAAGCACAATGCACAGCGACCAATCTACGAGAGTGTATTCGGTTTCTGCAATGAGGCAACAATGGTGTCCTATAAAGCCAAGAAAGAAAAATCTGTGATATTACTGAGCACAATGCATCACGATGAAAGTATTGACACCAATGACAGGAAACAAAAACCTGAAATTATACTTCATTATAATAAGACAAAAGGAGGTGTCGACAAGATGGACGAAATGATTACTGAATATTCGTGTAAAAGGCAGACTAAACGTTGGCCTGTTGCCCTTTTTTCCAATATCCTTGATGTGTCATCCCTCAATAGCTATATTGTTTATTGTCAAACTAATCCAGAATTCCATGCCAACAGGAAGGACAATAGACGTATATTTTTGACAGAACTTTGTTATGAACTTTTGATGCCTACTATGCTAGAGAGAAGCAGCACAAAATGCTTATCAAGGCAAATTACAGAGGCAATGATCCGATGTGGAATATGCTTTCAGGAACAGCCAGAGCAAAGAGAAAAAAAAAGAAAGCGCTGCTATATTTGTCCAGCAAAGAAAGAAAGAAAATCGGAGCGTTTCTGTTCTACTTGCGGACAAAATGTATGCAGGGAACATTCTGAAGAAAAAATAATATGCAAGAATTGTCGGGGGAATATGTAAAGTGGAAAATAAATATTCCTGCACCAAGTTTGCTACAGACTTTATGTAAAAACTTTTTATAAGAAAAAATGTATCCATCATAAAAAATTGTACTGAGTGAATATATTGGGCGTGCCCGTTTAGTTACATTTTTGTTGTTTTATGTACATAATTTTTGGGGGGAATTATACACATCTTAGGCTATGTTCCAAGTAGCGCTGGGGTTCACCAGAATGGGATCCATAATGGATCTGACCTCCTGGTAACTCCAGCTAAGGCTGATGGAATGCCGGGATTCCACCAGCCTTAGCTGAGGTCACCAGGAGGTCAGATCCATTACGGATCCCCTCCTGGTGGACCCCAGCGCTAGTGGGAATGCATCCTTACTTTGCAAATTTAAAATAAACTTTGAAAAGTATTTTTATTTGAGTTATTCCATGTTATTTGCACACAGGCCTAAAAGGCCCCAGGTACGTGAATATGGGGTAGTCACAAAAAAAGCGTTGCTATACGAAATGCCTATAACATAAAAATATACGAACAACTGGAAATTACTAACAACTATATAGCTGAGGAATACCTAGAGTTTCAAAATTGTAACTAAAGTAGTTTTACAGAAAATAATAAAAAAGTAACCTGACAGGCCTGCGAGGCCCCAGGTACGCGTTCTACCAGCCTTAGCCGGGGTCACCAGGAGGTCAGATCCATTACGAAATCCGGTCCAGGCGGACCCCAGAGCTAGTGGGAATGCATGCTTACTTTCAAATAACTTTGAAAAAAAATTTTTTTTGAGTTATTCCATGTTATTTGAAAACAGGCCTCAAAGGCCCCAGGTACGTAATAGTGTAGATTTCTATGGTCACGCATTCTAGGGTTAAATCTGCCACTACCTCTGCCACCAGCTTTGTAAATATTCTTGGCGCTGAGGCAAGGCCGAACGGGAGGTACTGAAACTGGAGGTGGCAGGTTTGGTCCGGAAATCTTACCGAAAACCTCAGAAGCTCCTGAGAAGTTGAATGGATTGGGACCTGATAATATTCTTGGCGCTGAGGCAAGGCCGAACGGGAGGTACTGAAACTGGAGGTGGCAGGTTTGGTCCGGAAATCTTACCGAAAACCTCAGAAGCTCCTGAGAAGTTGAATGGATTGGGACCTGATAATACGCACTCTTCAGGTCGAGAGTACACATAACAGAATCTTTGGCTATAAGGTGGATGGTTGACCTTATTGATTACATTCTGAACCTCTTGTATTTGACGCATACATTTAAAGGTTTTAGGTTTATTATCGTGCGTGTTTCTCCTGACGGTTTTGGGATTGAGAATAAGGAAGAGTAGTGACCTCTGCCTATTTCTGATGTGGGAACCCGTACTATGACCTGAGAGCTGATCAGTTTCTGAAAGTCTGAGAACATTGGAGAATCTTGTAGCCCTCGGATATTATATTGAGGACATATGCGTTCTTTGTGATCCACCTCCAGTTGTTCAGAAAAAGACTGAGCCTGCCCCCTATACCTATGGCGTCATTGTCTCCTAGGTCTAGAGCTTGACCCAAAAAGGGAATTTCTTCCCCTTCTGTTCTGAGCATAGGATCCTCTATAGGCACCTCTGCTGGATCTCCACTGTTCTCTATAGTCAGGTTGTTTACGAGGTGGGGGTCTTTTCCGAAAGGGCTGAAATTTCTTAGGTTTATCCTCGGGAAAACCTTTTTTATTATCCGACGCGAACTCTAAAATGTCATCTAATGCCTGTCCAAATACCCTGGATCCTGAAAAGGGGATGGCACATAACTTATTTTTAGAGGCATTATCTCCTGACCAAGATTTAAGCCATATAGCCCTATGGGTTGCATTAGATAAGGAACTATTTCTGGCTGCAAATCTCACTGATTCCGCTGACGTATCAGCCATGAAGGCCATGGCAGATTTTATGATGGGTAGGGAAGAAATTATATCAGCCCGCGGGGTTTTATTAACCAAATGTTCCTCTAACTGTCCCATCCACAAATACATGGACCTGGCCACAGACGTGGCAGCTGTTAGCCTTTATCAGGGCTGACGATGTTTCCCAAGCTCAACGCAAGAGAATATCTGCCTTGCGGTCCATGGCATCTCTGAGGCTTGACGAATCCTCAAAGGGAATAGCTGTTTTCTTTGTAACCTTGGCCACAGGTACGTCGACTTTCGGGATCTCTTCCCATGTTTTGATATCCTCTGGGTCAAATGGTGGGAGGCCTTTAAATTCTCGGGACATCACCAGTCTACGTTCTGCATCCTTCCATTCTTGCAGTATCATAAGTCTGATGTGTTTGCTCACTGTGAACACCGTCTGTCTTTGAGATGTAAGACCTCCAAACATCAAATCCTGTCTGGACTTTGGACACAGCTCTTCCTTCATCTGCATCTAATTTCTCACCGCTTGAACTAATTCTTCTGTGTCTTCCACAGAAAAAAGAAACTTCCTTCCCTGATCCTGTTCTCCTAGAGGCAGCTCTCCTTCTTCCTGATCCGAACTCCTAAAGTCTGATTCTTCCTTAGAAGAAATATCCATATCCCCTTGTTCTGGGTCCATTCACGGTCTCTTGCGACTCGGACTTGGGCTGGAAGGATACTGCTGTGCCATGGTAGCTAACGAGCTTTGTACCTCCTCTCGAATTAGGGTACTGTCTCACAGTGGCACTTTTGTAACTACGACGGTACGATCCGTGGCGTTCCAGCGATATCCATACGATATCGCTGTGTCTGACACGCAGCAGCGATCAGGGACCCTGCTGAGAATCGTACGTCGTAGCAGATCGTTTGGAACTTTCTTTCGTCGCTGGATCTCCCGCTGTCATCGTTGGATCGGCGTGTGTGACACTGATCCAACGATGCGTTCGCTTGTAACCAGGATAAACATCGGGTTACTAAGCGCAGGGCCGCGCTTAGTAACCCGATGTTTACCCTGGTTACCATCGTAAAAGTAAAAAAAAAAAAACAGTACATACTCACATTCCGGTGTCCGTCAGGTCCCTCGCAGTCTGCTTCCCGCTCTGACTGACTGCCGGCCGTAAAGTAAGAGCAGAGCACAGCGGTGACGTCACCGCTGTGCTGTGCTTTCACTTTACGGCGGCACTCAGTCAGTCCGGGAAGCAGACGGCAAGGGACCTGACGGACACCGGAAAGTGAGTATGTACAGTTTTGTTTTTTTTTACTTTTACGATGGTAACCAGGGTAAACATCGGGTTACTAAGCGCGGCCCTGCGCTTAGTAACCCGATGTTTACCCTGGTTACCCGGGGCCTTCGGCATCGTTGGTCGCTGGAGAGCTGTCTGTGTGACAGCTCCCCAGCGACCACACAACGACTTTCCAACGATCACGGCCAGGTCGTATCGCTGGTCGTGATCATTGGAAAGTTGCAGAGTGTGACAGTACCCTTAGACTCCTCATCTCTGATAAGAATGTTGGTTGTTCCTCTCTTACAACTTTAGAGATACAGGATTTGCAAAGATATTTCTTATATGCTTCTGGCACCTTTACATGACATATGGAGCACCGTCTAGACTTTGCCAAGGCCTTGCCTGACTTTTTTGTCGTTGGGAGGGGTGTCTGCGGGACCTCTTTATCCTAAGCATAAGAATGGGTACTGCTTAGCATCTACAAGTATGTGAGTAGGTATATCTGCGCTATGCGCACTTACGCCTGCCTCCTCACTACTGAGTTCCATATCCTCTGTTAAAAAAACAATCAGGCCTGGGTAAATGTGATATCCCCTGACAGAAGGATATAGCAGCACCGCTGCACTCACCCCTTGTCTCCGGCATTGCAGAGCCTCTGCTCCAGTCCCTGCGCCACCTCGTGACTCTGGACTGAGTTACCGCGAATCCCTGTGGTCGGAAGTCTGCGTGACTTAATTCAAATCTGGCGCCCGCCGCTCCTCCCGCTTGTGGAACGCTGGACGGATATGCGCTGCTATCATAAGGATCAGCGCTCGATTATTATGCCTATTTACGCATTCCACACCATGGAACGTCTGCTAGGCCGCCGACGTCACCGGAAATGACGTCTGCTGACGTCACCGGAAGTGACGCTTCGGCTACTATGACCACTTACTTCCACGTTCCATGCAGTGGAACGCATGCTGGTCGGCTGCCTCCAGAAATGCTGACCCCTATATGCTTGTGTGTGAACATGCGGGTTCCCGCGCCTCTTCTCCTTCCTGGCACCGGCGCCTCTTCTCCAACATGGCGCCTGAGCCAAGAGCCGCCCCCCCGGGAGGAAGCAGCTCACCCACGAGCCCGTCCGCTCAACTGGTCTCTGGGGCAGAGGGACTCCCACCCGGGAAGTTTATGACGAGGGGGAAAGATATTGGATCAGCCGCACGATCCCCCTGAGCCCTCCGGTCCGGTAAGCGTCTGCTGACTCTCATGTGTCCCTCCATGCAGGGACAGGAAAAACACTGAAGGAAAGGGGGCGGAGTGGGACCTTTAAACCTCTCGTGTTGTTTTTCCTGTCCCTGCAAGGAGGAGGAGGACATCCTCCAGAGTGCTGTCAGGGGGCCGTCCTGGAAAAGAAGCTTTTAGACAACTTTGGAATTGTGATACCTATACATCTTTATCTCATAACCCTATGACTGCTTTTTCAGAGGAGCTTAGAGGTATCTTGGAGAGATCCTTGAATAATGGGGTCATTAACAAAAAAATCTTTAAGGGTCTTACTGTTGAATCTCCTGTGGTCCCCACCCTTTACTTTCTTCCCAAGGTCCATAAAGACGCCTCCAATCCTCCTGGGCGTCTGATTGCATGGGAGGGCTATGCAATCACATCTGTATATACATTGATTACTATCTTAAATTGCAGGTGGAGACGATGCCCTCCTATGTCAGGGACACTACGGACGTCCTGAGGCGTCTAGATGGTCTGCATCTCAAACCAGACATGTAGTTGGTGACTGCCAGCGTAGAGTCACTGTACATGTCTATTGATCATGATATCGGCCTTGAGGCTACAAAATTTTACTTGCGGTCGAGTAATATTCAAATTGAGGTCTGTGATCTGGTGTTGCACTTGCTGCAGTTTGTGCTGACTCATAATTTTTTTTTTACGTTTAAAGATCGTTTTTTCTTACAGTGTCGTGGTATCGCCTTGGGAGAGGCATGTGCGCCCTCTTATGCAAATCTCTTTATGGGATACTGGGAACGAGACATCTTCCAGGAGGGCGCACATTCCGCCCCCCATATTATTGGTTGGTACCGCTACATTGATGACATTCTATTTATTTGGCAAGGTTCTGTTCAAGACCTGCATATGTTTATGTCTGCACTGAACCGCAATGTGTCCAACATCAGACTCACATATACATTCAACCAAAAAACGGTAATTAGTCTTACCGGTAATTGTATTTCCAGGAATCCATCCTGACAGCACCATTGGAGGACGTCCTTCTTACCCTCAGTGGGACAGGAACAACAAGCGGTTAAAAGGACCCTCCCCACTCCACCAACCAGTGATTTTCTAAGTATCACATCTGGATGGATGCAAAAAGAGAGTTTATTAACAGTCATATACAGTACCAATGTTACATCACATTAGTCAATAGTATAAACTTGCAGTGGGAGGAAACTAGTAGTGCTGTCAGGATGGATTCCTGGAAATACAATTACCGGTAAGACTAATTACCGTTTTCCAGTTCACCATCCTGACAGCACCATTGGAGAAATACCAAAGGATGTTAAACTAGGGTGGGACTACTGCATGTAATACTTTTCTACCAAAAGCTAACTGATCTGATGAGACATCTAATTTAGTGTCTAGCAAAGGTAGAAAGACAGGTCCAAGTTGCCGCCCTACAAATTTGCTCAGCTCAGGCTCCCCCCTTCTCCGCCCATGATCTAGAGATAGCTCGGGTTGAATGGGCTCTAAGAATATCCAGGGGATCTTTCCCTTGGTCTGTATACGCTAGATTTATCATGGTTTTGATCCACCTAGCAATGGTTGATTTTTCTGCCTTGCAACCACTATTTGGACCCCCGTACTGTATGAACAAGTTAGTGTCTCGTCTCCAACCTTCCGTCGCCCCCAGGTATTTTAGAACAGTCTCCCTAACGTCAAGGTTATGGTAGACCCCTTCCTTTGTGTTTCTAGGGTGTTGGCAGAATGAGGGAAGGATTATCTCCTGATTTATATTTGTTGAGGACACTACCTTGGGGAGGAAGGCTGGGTTAAGCCTTAAAGGTACCGTCACATTAAGCGACGCTGCAGCGATATAGACAACGATACCGATCGCTGCAGCGTCGCTGTTTCGTCGTTGTGTGGTCGCTGGAGAGCTGTCACACAGACAGCTCTCCAGCGACCAACGATGCCGAAGTCCCCGGGTATCCAGGGTAAACATCGGGTTACTAAGCGCAGGGCCGCGCTTAGTAACACGATGTTTACCCTGGTTACCAGTGTAATGTAAGAAAAAACCAAACACTGCATACTTACATTCCGGTGTGTGTCGTGTCCCCCGGCGTCCGCTTTCCTGCACTGTGTAAGCGCCGGCCCTAAAGCAGAGCGGTAACGTCACCGCTGTGCTTTGCTTTACGGCTGGCACTGACACATTCAGTGGAGGAAGCTCTGAGCAGCAGCGCGTAACCCTGTGGACGCCGGGGGACGTTACAGACATCAGAAGGTGAGTATGTATTTTTTTTTTTTTTTTACTTTTACAATGGTAACCAGGGTAAATATCGGGTTACTAAGCGCGGCCCTGCGCTTAGTAACCCGATATTTACCCTGGTTACCATTGTAAAACATTGCTGGCATCGTTGCTTTTGCTGTCAAACACAACGATACACGCCGATCTGACGACCAAATAAAGTTCTGGCCCTTCTAGCTCCGACCAGCGATATCACAGCAGGATCCAGTACGCTGCTGACTGTCAAACACAACGATATCGCTATCCAGGACGCTGCAACGTCACGGATCGCTATCGTTATCGTTGTTAAGTTGTTCAGTGTGAAGGTACCTTTAGACTATCCTGTCGTCAAAGATCTGAAGATATGGGTCCTGAGTGGAAAGAGCCTGAATCTCCCCCAATCTTTTAGCTGACATGATGGCAATTAGAAAGGCAGTTTTAAAGGAGAGATTGGCTATGCCCATATCTTCTGATAACAAGTACGGGGTTTTACACAGGGCATTAAGGACCAGGTTTAGGTCCCAAGGAGGAGTTGATTTTCTCACAAGTGGTCTCATTCTCTGCGTGGCCCTGGAAAATCTTGCTATCCAAGCATGGGAGGCTAGTGACGTATCAAAAAAGACACTAAGCGCTGCAATCTGTACTTTTAAAGTACTAGGCCAGAGGCCCTTCTCAAAACCGAGTTGCAGGAAGTCGAGGACTCTGGGAATGTCAGGTTTTGAAGTATCCACAGAATCCTCTCCCAGAAAGGAACAATACCGCTTCCAGATTTTGTTATAAATCGCTGAAGTCACCGGCTTTCTGCTTGCCTGGAGTGTGGTAATGACTTCTTCTGACAGGGCTCTGGATCTTAGGGTTCGCCGTTCAGGATCCAAGCAGACAGGTGAAGAGAGTCTGGGTCATCGTGGAACACCGGCCCCTGTAGTAGAAGGTCCTGCCTTCTAAGATTGGTCTCTCTGTTGACATTCTGGATAGTAGAGAGAACCAGCTCCTTTTTGGCCAAAAAGGAACCACCAGGATTACAGTTGCTCTCTCGTCTCGTATCTTCCTGAGTGTCTTCGGTATCAGAGGAAGAGGCAGAAATGCGTACAGGAGACCTTCTCCCCAATACTGAGACAAGGCATCTACTGCTGTGGCTCCGTCTAGAGGATTGAGAGAGAAAAATGCTCTGGTCTTTGTATTTGATCTGGTGGCAAAAAGATCCACCTGAGGTGTTCCCCACTTCTGGCACAGACTGCTGAATATTTCTGGGTTCAGTTCCCATTCTCCAGGATGTACAGGTGTTCTGCTCAAGAAGTCTGCTACTTGATTCTTGGCGCCTTCCAGGTGAACTGCCGAGATGGATTTGACAGATTTCTCTGCCCATCTGAAAATTTGGTCTGCTAGATGTTGCAGCGGTGGATTTTTCGGACCTCCTTGGTGTCTTAGAAATGCCACTGCTGTGACATTGTCGGACAGTATCCTTACGTGTCTGCCTCTGACCTGTGACTGGGCCTGGTATAACACCTTCCAGATCGCATACAGCTCCCTGAAGTTTGACGACCTTGTGGCAATCTGAGGACTCCATTCTCCCTGGTAGTATGTCCTTTCTATATGTCCGCCCCATCCGAATTGACTGGCGTCTGTGGTAACCGTAACACAGGGATCGAGGATCCATGGAAGTCCCTCTTTTAGGTTTTTCGGTGTGGTCCACCAGGTTAGGGATCTCTTTACTGACAGAGACACAATCATCTTCTTGTCTAGGGAACTCCGTTTCCTGTTCCAAGCTTTCAAAACCTCTCTCTGTAATCCCCGCGAGTGGAATTGGCTCCATTTCAAACAGGGTATGCATGCTGTCATAAAGCCCAGAATCCTCATTGCCTCTCTTATGGAGGGGGTACTCCTTCTGAATTGATGTATGTGCCTGATCAAGACCTCCTGTCTGTCTTCCGGTGAAAAAGATGTTCTGACTTTGGAGTCTAATATGACCCCCAAAAATTTTGTTCTGGAATTTGGGACCAGGCAAGATTTCTTCCAATTCACAATCCACCCAAGGTCCTGTAGGATGGAGAGTGTGAAGCTGCAGTCTATTTTGAGAAGTTTCTCTGATCTCGCCATTATCAAAAAGTCGTCCAGATATGACACTATGGCCACATTCTGGCTTCTTAGATAGGCAACAACTTCTGACATTAGTGTGGTGAATATTCTGGGCGCCGAAGCAAGCCCGAAGGGGAGACATCTGAACTGGAAGTGATACATTATTCCTTTGTTCATTAGGGCGAATCTCAGAAACTTTTGGTAGGAAGTGTGTATTGGGACAAGATAGTATGCATTGCTTAGATCTAAGGTGCACATCACCATGTCTTTGTCTATGAGAGGCGTTGTGGACTTTATGGATTCCATCCTGAATCTTTTGTACCGGACCCACCTGTTTAGGAGTTTTAAATGTATGATCGTTCGGGAGTCTCCCGAAGGTTTTTTATTGAAAATAATTGAGAGTAATGGCCCTTGCCTCTTTCTGAGATGGGTACTGGGATTATTGCGTCTAACTCTATCAACTCCTGGATGTTTGTCCACATAGAGGAGTCTGAGAGCGGACAGGGTCGGGTTACAACAAATCTTTCTGGGGGACTGCTGGAGAACTCTAGCTTGTACCCCTGAGCAATTACCTGCAGAATCCAAGGATTTGGGGATATTTTCTGCCAACCCCCTAGAAATTTTTGTAACCGACCACCCACCTTGATGTCATTTATTTGGCTTTCCTGCACCTGGGAAGATGGAGTCTTTACCCTTTCCAACCTTGGGAGAAGACCACCTCCCAGTCTTCCCTTTCCCCCTGTAGTCTGTCTTCTGACTAGCTCGGGATCTACGAAAGGGCTGGTACTTCTTTGTATTTTCCTCAGGGAACCCCTTCTTTTTATCTGAGGCTTTTTCTAAGATGTCATCTAGAATAGGCCCAAATACTTTATTCCCTGAGAATGGGATTCCGCACAGTTTATTTTTTGATTGGATATCCCCCGACCAAGACTTTAGCCAGATAGCTCTTCTGGCCGCGTTGGATAAGGACTCTCTTCTGGCAGCGAAGCGCACGGATTCTGCTGAAGCGTCTGCCATAAAGCCTGTTGCGAGCTTAAGTAACGGTAGAGATTTGAGAATAACATCTCTGGAAGTCTTTGCTTTGAGATGTTCCTCCAAATCATCTATCCATAGATGCATTGACCGGGCTACCGATGTTGCAGCTATATTGGCCCATATTATTGCTGCAGAGGATTCCCAAGTTCTCCTGAGCAGTCCATCTGCCTTGCGATCCATTGGATCCTTTAAAGCGGAGGAGTCCTCAAATGGAATTGAGGTCTTCTTCGCCACTTTTGCCAATGGAACATCAATCTTGGGAACTTCATCCCACACTTTAATGTCCTCTGGATTATAAGGCAAATGGAGTCTGAAATCTCTGGGTACTACTAGTCTCTTCTCCGTTTCCTGCCATTCTTCTAGGATCATGGAACGGATGTGATTATTAACTGGAAAAACCTTTGTGACCTGGGCATGTAATCCGCCAAACATTTCATCTTGGATTGAGGTCTCCTCTGGCGTGTCCTGTAACTGCATGGTGTTACGAACTGCATGAAGAAGCTCATCTGTATCTGCCGCCGAGAACAGATATCTCTTCCCTCTGCCCAATGATCCGTCTCTTTCTTCCTGGTCTGAATCCTCCGAAATCTCTCTGTCAGGACTCTGAACATTTTTTACCTTTTGTGCATTACTGCCCTTTTCCAAGATGGTGTCTTTGGTCTCATGTGCACTGTGTCTTCCTGCTATAAAACTCCACCCCAGCCTTCAGTCTGTGCTAGAGTATTCTGCCTTGCATCCAGCTCCTGACCTCTGATTACTCCCTGGCTATATACCTGCTCCTGTGAACCTGTGTGTTGATCCTGCTACTGTGCTCTGAGTTCCTGCTGCATTCACCAGTTTCCAGTAATCCTCCTTCATCTGCTGCTCGTGTTTACTTCCATATCATTTGCTGGACATGTAAGCTGTTTCTGCTCTGCAAAAACCTGAGACTATTAACCAGGCCTCCCTGGTTGAGCTAAGATATGATTTGAACTGCCTTATAAGCTTATCTATCTGTGTTTGGACTAAGACAAGGATTTATTCGTGTCAAGTATCCTCAAGAATAACTGTGCTTCATAGACTTTCTGCTTGATTGCATTTTCCTCTGAAGTTTCCTATAGACTGCTAAGCTGCATTTAATATTTACACCAAGTGTTGTGGACTTGAGTTTCTCTCTGCACCTGTTTGAATCACCGTGTGATAATATAGACTTTACCACTTATAAAACTGTGTCCTGCAGTTGTCTTTTTCCACGCAAAGAGTCTCCTGAGTTATCCCCTATAATTATTACAGGATACTCTAGCCATAAAAAAAGGTGACTGCTTGAACAATGACTGCAGAGAGCAGATTACAGCAGGTGTTTTCCATAATTAGATCACTGCAGAAAGATGTGGAAGGTCTGCAAAAGAAGTTTGGAAGCTTTGAACACAATCAACAAATGTTTGGACAAACTTTGCAGGACTTAAGCAACTGCATGGCAGCCCAGGAAAACAAACTTGCTGGCATAGAGTCCCAGTATAGACGGGCTTTTTAGGACATAAGCACGCAAATAGCTGCACAAGTGACTTTACCCTCTGGGCGACCGCCACCAGCTAGCCCACCTAAGTTGCCCCCATTCAGATTTAATGGTTATCGCGACAAATTTCGTGGCTTTGTGAATCAATGTATGCTATATTTTGATGTGCATGCTGACCGTTTTCCTACTGATAGATCCAAAGTATTGTGTGTAATAATGCTACTGACCTCATGAGTGCTAGCCTGGGGGAATCCGATGATTGAGTCTCGTGACCCACAGTTAAATAACTTGGATGATTTCTTGGCCGCTATGGCATTAATGTTTGATGACCCTAATCGCCGTGCAACCGCTGAATCTGCTTTGTTGTCTTTACGCCAGGCTAAACGTTGTTATTGAGTATGCCACTGAATTCAGGAGATTAGCGGTAGATACCAATTGGGACAGCTATGCACAATTGCCTATTTTTAAAAGGGGTCTGTCCAGGGCCGGCCTTTGCCCTGTGCGACCTGTGCGGCCGCACAGGGCGCCAAGCAGTGGCGTAGGAAGGGGGGCGCAATGCGGGGGGCGGCACAATGCGGGGGGCGGGTCGCCGGCGGCGCAGAATTTACCTGTTCGCATGTCGGCTTCAGAAAAATGGCCGCCGCGATCTCCATCTGCGCATGCGCGGCATCCCGCGGCCATTTTCCTGAAGCCCCAGGCAGCAGAGCACTCCACCTGCGCACGCGCGGCCTCAGGAAGATGGCCGCCCCCACCGATAACCAGACAGAGCAGGATCGCGGTCAGGTAAGCAGAACTTGTTTTGTTTTTTTTTTTATTGAGAGCGGCGATCGGGGGGGGGGCCCAGGGCAGAAAGCTGGACACAGGGGGGCAGAAAGCTGGACACTGGGGGGCAGAAAGCTGGACACAGGGGGGCAGAAAGCTGGACACAGGGGGGCAGAAAGCTGGACACTGGGGCAGAACGCTGGACACAGGGGGGGGCAGAAAGCTGGACACTGGGGGGCAGAAAGCTGGACACAGGGGGGCAGAAAGGACATTGGGGCAGAACGCTGCACACGAGGGCAGAACGCTGGACACGGGGGGCAGAACGCTGGACACTGGGGCAGAACGCTGGACACGGGGGCAGAACGCTGGACACTGGGGCAGAACGCTGGACACTGGGGCAGAACGCTGGACACTGGGGCAGAACGCTGGACACTGGGGCAGAACGCTGGACACTGGGGGGCAGAAAGCTGGACACTGGGGGGCAGAAAGCTGGACACTGGGGCAGAACGCTGGACACAGGGGGGGCAGAAAGCTGGACACTGGGGGGCAGAAAGCTGGACACAGGGGGGGCAGAAAGCTGGACACTGGGGGGCAGAAAGCTGGACACTGGGGCAGAACGCTGGACACAGGGGGGGCAGAAAGCTGGACACTGGGGGGCAGAAAGCTGGACACTGGGGGGCAGAAAGCTGGACACTGGGGCAGAACGCTGGACACAGGGGGGGGCAGAAAGCTGGACACGGGGGGGGCAGAAAGCTGGACACAGGGGGGCAGAAAGCTGGACACTGGGGGGCAGAAAGCTGGACACGGGGGCAGAAAGCTGGACACAGGGGGGCAGAAAGCTGGACACAGGGGGGCAGAAAGCTGGACACGGGGGGGCAGAAAGCTGGACACTGGGGGGCAGAAAGCTGGACACAGGGGGGCAGAAAGGACATTGGGGCAGAACGCTGCACACGAGGGCAGAACGCTGGACACGGGGGGCAGAACGCTGGACACTGGGGCAGAACGCTGGACACGGGGGCAGAACGCTGGACACTGGGGCAGAACGCTGGACACTGGGGCAGAACGCTGGACACTGGGGCAGAAAGCTGGACACTGGGGCAGAAAGCTGGACACTGGGGCAGAAAGCTGGACACTGGGGCAGAAAGCTGGACACTGGGGCAGAAAGCTGGACACTGGGGGGCAGAAAGCTGGACACTGGGGGGCAGAAAGCTGGACACTGGGGGGCAGAAAGCTGGACACTGGGGCAGAACGCTGGACACAGGGGGGGGCAGAAAGCTGGACACTGGGGGGCAGAAAGCTGGACACTGGGGCAGAACGCTGGACACAGGGGGGGCAGAAAGCTGGACACTGGGGGGCAGAAAGCTGGACACAGGGGGGGGCAGAAAGCTGGACACTGGGGGGCAGAAAGCTGGACACTGGGGCAGAACGCTGGACACAGGGGGGGGCAGAAAGCTGGACACTGGGGGGCAGAAAGCTGGACACAGGGGGGCAGAAAGCTGGACACAGGGGGGCAGAAAGCTGGACACTGGGGCAGAACGCTGGACACAGGGGGGGGCAGAAAGCTGGACACTGGGGGGCAGAAAGCTGGACACAGGGGGGCAGAAAGGACATTGGGGCAGAACGCTGCACACGAGGGCAGAACGCTGGACACGGGGGGCAGAACGCTGGACACTGGGGCAGAACGCTGGACACGGGGGCAGAACGCTGGACACTGGGGCAGAACGCTGGACACTGGGGCAGAACGCTGGACACTGGGGCAGAACGCTGGACACTGGGGCAGAAAGCTGGACACTGGGGCAGAAAGCTGGACACTGGGGCAGAAAGCTGGACACTGGGGGGCAGAAAGCTGGACACTGGGGGGCAGAAAGCTGGACACTGGGGGGCAGAAAGCTGGACACTGGGGGGCAGAAAGCTGGACACAGGGGGGCAGAAAGCTGGACACAGGGGGGCAGAAAGCTGGACACTGGGGGGCAGAAAGCTGGACACTGGGGGGCAGAAAGCTGGACACGGGGGGGCAGAAAGCTGGACACAGGGGGGCAGAAAGGACATTGGGGCAGAACGCTGCACACGAGGGCAGAACGCTGGACACGGGGGGCAGAACGCTGGACACGGGGGGCAGAACGCTGGACACGGGGGCAGAACGCTGGACACGGGGGCAGAACGCTGGACACTGGGGCAGAACGCTGGACACTGGGGCAGAACGCTGGACACTGATGCAGAACGCTGGACACTGGGGCAGAACGCTGGACACGGGGGCAGAACGCTGGACACGGGGGCAGAACGCTGGACACAGGGGCAGAACGCTGGACACTGGGGCAGAACGCTGGACACTGGGGCAGAACGCTGGACACTGGGGCAGAACGCTGGACACGGGGGCAGAACGCTGGACACGGGGGCAGAACGCTGGACACTGGGGCAGAAAGCTGGACACTGGGGCAGAAAGCTGGACACTGGGGCAGAAAGCTGGACACTGGGGCAGAAAGCTGGACACAGGGGGCAGAAAGCTGGACACAGGGGCAGAATGCTGGACACTGGTGCAGAATGCTGGACACTGGTGCAGAATGCTGGACACTGGTGCAGAATGCTGGACACGGGCAGAATGCTTGACACAGGGGCAGAATGGAGCCCATATGGCTTTGGACCAAGCGTCATTTTTTCCTTTTGGTCCGCTTTAAAGCACTTTATAATTCCCGTTATTGCAATATTAGTGTTTCTTCAAGTGTTTTGCAGGGAAACACAAGTTTTCTAAGTAAACGTGTTGTTGTGAATATTAAAGAGTTATTGTTTTCTTTCAAAGTTTGGAGGGGGGGGGGGCGCCGTCCTGCAGTCTCGCACAGGGCGCCTTTTGGGCTAAGTCCGGCCCTGGGTCTGTCTAGTATTATAAAAGATGAACTAGCTCGCTCTGAGTCACCACAAGAGCTAGAGACATTTATACAGCATTGTGTGGGCATAGACATTCGCCTTACTGAGCGTAGGCAGGAGAAATTTGCTGCATATAACCGTATTTCTAACTTTTCCTTTCCTTCCAAAGAGCCTGCAGGTAAAACCTCTCGGGAGGTGGAGGAGGTGCCCATGCAAATTGATTCCGTTCAGAGGTGCGAGATCAATGAGCGCCGGGAGCATCACCTTCGTGAAAGTCTATGTTTCTACTGCGGCCAGTCTGAGCACTTCTTGATCAATTGTCCTAAGTGTCCTAGACGGCCTAACAAGGTGCTAGCAGAAGTAGGGGAGTATGACAACTGTGATGATGAATCTGACATCTCTGAATGTAGCCTGCCTTTAAACGCTGTATTCCATTCACTTTCTATGACTTCACCCCCCAAGAAGCTGAAAGAGAAGAACTCTCATTGTTCTCTCCCTATTAATATCCTATGTTCAGGACAGTGGATTTCCAGTGCAGCTATGATTGACTCAGGTGCAGGTGGCAATTTCATGGATATCGCATTTGCCAAGGAATATGGTATTGAAATTCAGCAAAGAGCCTCTCCAATTACCATGGAAACAGTGGATGGGTCACCTTTAATCTCTGGGCCTGTGGATCAGGAGACCGTACCCCTTGAAATTTTGTTGGAGCCTAATCATCAGGAGTAACTTTCTTTCTTGCTAATTTCTTCTCCTCATTTCCCTGTGATTTTAGGCATTCCTTGGTTGCGTTCTCAGAACCCAATTATCAACTGGGAGACCAAGGAGATTATCTTTCCAACAAGGAGCAACTCAGCGTTAACAGAAGCTGTCCCTGAGTCCACGGCTACGGAACCACATGTACAGGTATTTTCTTTACCTAATAATATCTCAAAAGACTACCAATCAAATGGTTACTAATTAGCAGCAAGGTAGTAGTGTTAAATAAAATTTAACTTTTAATAAATATTTTGGTCCTCCTGTGTGACGTGCTATGACTGGCACACACACATACATTTTTTATACTGGGCATCTCCCCTGATGATAGAGCCCAAGGAAACGCGTCGGGAGATTGAATACCAAGGAGGCTTCCCATAGGGTCCGTTTACTTTGGAGAGAAAAGGGGTAGTAAGTAGGATTTGTGGAAAATCCTCCCCCGGTCTGTATGTATCGGACGCATGGGATGACGCTGTTAAGGAAGGTCCCTGGAGCCTGGTGAGACCGTTCCTTTTTATACCCCTGAATGCTATAAACATGCTGGTTTTTGCGCACATATGGTAGGCTGGGCACTAACAAATTGTGTAGCATTGTGATAGGGTATTGCTATTTATGGTGTAGTAAAGATAAACCTGACACCATGCTATAAGGATTACAGCGCTAGACAGGAGCGTCTGGCTTTATATGTGGTATTGTGTGTGGTTTTTGTTTGTGTCTATGTTCCTGGTGTTGTTTGGGACTATAGTCCTTTTTAAAATATTTATTAAAAGTTAAATTTTATTTAACACTACTACCTTGCTGCTAATTATTTTCTTTACCTCCAGCATATAAAGAGTTATCTGACATCTGTGACAAGAAGAATGCAGATCAGCTTCCTCCACACAGGCATTATGACTGTCCCATTGAGCTGCTTCCTGGGGCAGCTATTCCTTTTAGTAACGTATACCCTTTGGCGGCACCTGAGCTTCAAGCCTTAAAGGAGTATATTGATGAAAATCTGGCCAAAGGCTTCATACGTCCTTCTTCCTCACCAGCAGGGGCACCAATCTTTTTTGTAAAGAAGGATGGGACCCTGAGACCCTGTGTTGACTATCGGGAACTCAATAAAGTAACCGTACAAAACCGTTAGCCTTTGCCTCTGATTCCCGAATTACTGGAAAGAGTCCGCCATGCTAAGGTGTTCTCTAAACTGGATCTTCGTGGGGCTTATAATTTGGTGCGTATTCGTCCAGGGGATGAGTGGAAGACAGCATTCAGATGCCGGTATGGACACTTTGAATATCTCGTGATGCCCTTCGGGCTTTGTAATGCCCCTGCAACGTTTCAACACCTTGCTAATGACATTTTCAGAGATTTGTTGGACCAGTTTGTGGTGATCTATTTGGACGATATTCTAATCTTTTCTGACTCTCTACAGGAACATGAAGAACATGTCAAAGCTGTTTTAAGACGTCTGAAAGAGAACCATCTGTATATCAAGCCAGAGAAATGCGAGTTCCATCGTTCTGAGATATAGTTCTTAGGTTATATCATCTCTCCCTAGGGGCTGAACATCTAATCTGGTAAGATTCAGGCTATCCTTGACTGGCCGGTACCCAAGAACGTTAAGGAGGTCTTGCAAATTTCTACAGACGCTTGATTCGTAATTTTTCTGATATTGTCTGTCCCATTACTTTCTTGACAAAGAAGTAAAAGCCCTTTAAGTGGTCATCACAGGCTCAAGAAGCTTTTGATCTGCTTAAGATCTGTTTCACATCAGCACCGCTGTTGATACACGCAGATCCAACACTTTCATTCATTGTGGAGGTGGATGCTTCTGATAATGCTTTGGGGGCTATTCTCTCCCAAAGAACTGGAGAGAAGGGTCTGCTACATCCTTGTGCTTTCATTTCCCGTAGACTAACCTCAGCAGAGAAGAATTACGATGCGGGAGACAAGGAATTGCTGGCTATTATTGCGGCTTTCAAAGAATGGAGGCATCATCTGTAAGGAGCTGCACAACAGATCATAGTGCTAACTGACCATCGCAATTTAGAGTTCCTTAGATCCGCTAGATGTCTTTCTCCTCGTCAGGCTCGTTGGAACTTATTTTTAAATCAATTTAACTTTGTTATCTCGTACCATCCAGGTTCTCGTAATGGGAAGGCTGATGCTTTATCCCGAATCCATGCTGCGGATTCCGTACCTGGAGCCCCGTCCAAGACCATTCTATCTGATGCCAATTTCATCGGAGTTATCCACGATCAGGACTTGTGGAAGGAGTGCAGGGAGGCCTATAACGGAGATGTATTTCTGGCCAACCCACCTGTGGATATTAATCTTGTCTTTAAGGGTGGCATGTGGTTCAGAGATCGACGTATCTACGTCCCTGAGGTTGTCCGTCTGCATATCCTCAAGTTGGTACATGACTCCAAGTTGGCTGGTCACAGGGGGGTACAGAAGACACAAGAGTTCCTGAGCCAATTCTTCTGGTGGCCAACTTGCCTGAAGGATACCAAGGACTATATTCTCTCTTGCGAGGTATGTGCCCATTACAAGACTCCTCATGTGGCACCTACGGGTCTTCTACAACCATTACCTGTTCCGTCCCGCCCTTGGGGGTCTATATCAATGGACTTTATTGTGGAGCTGCCTACATCGGGGGGCATGAATACAATCATGGTGGTAGTTGATCGCCTGACTAAAGCTCCTCATTTTGTTCCATGCACCGGCCTCCCCTCAGCTAAAGATACAGTGAACTTGGTTATACAGAATGTCTTTCGGTTGCATGGGGTTCCAGATGAGATCATCTCTGACCGTGGAGTACAGGTCACTTCAAGATTCTGGAAGGGGTTTTGCTCTGCACTCAATATTAATGTCTGTCTCTTTTCCGCTTACCATGCCCAGACAAATGGTCAGACTGAGCGTGCCAACCAGATGCTAGGTCAGCCATCTCCAGGATGATTGGTTGGCGTTGCTGCCGTTAGCCGAATTTTCATATAATTCTCAGAGCGCCTCCACTAAATTTACACCTTTCTTTGCCAATCTGGGTTATCATCCGTGTATTTTACTTAGGTCTCCAATTAACTCTCCGGTTCCGGCAGTGGAGGAAAGGCTGACTGCGATGAGACAAAATCTGGAGGTTTTGAAGGAATCCCTGACCACAGCTCAAGAACGTTATAAGAAATCGGCTGATAGATTCCGTAAACCTGCACCCATGTTCAAGGTAGGAGATTCCGTGTGGTTAGCAAATAAGAATCTAAAGTTAAACGTTCCTTCACAAAATCTTGGGACAGAAATTCATTGGCCCTTTTAAGATCAACGGTATTGTGAGCAATGTGGCCTGCCGGCTGAAGCTGCCTAGGACTATGAAGGTACACCTAGTTTTTCATGTATCTTTACTAAAGCCTGTATCTCCTAATACCTTCCAGGGACGTGTTGTGCCACCTCCGCAGCCTGTGGTGATTGATGGGCAAGAACAATTTGTGGTGGAGGAAATTATTGATTCCAGGATTCGCAGGAATCCGCTCCAATATCTGATAAGATGGCAGGGATATCCCCCTGAGGAAGACTCTTGGGAACCTGTGGAAAACATCAATGCCCAACAGAAGATTTCTCGTTTTCATCAGAGATTCCCTGAGAAACCAGGTCCAGGATCGTCCTGAGGCTGCTTCTAAGGAGGGAGTAATGTCAGGACTCTGAACATTTTTTACCTTTTGTGCATTACTGCCCTTTTCCAAGATGGCGTCTTTAGTCTCATGTGCACTGTCTTCCTGCTATAAAACTCCACCCCAGCCTTCAGTCTGTGCTAGAGTATTCTGCCTTGCATCCAGCTCCTGACCTCTGATTACTCCGTGGCTATATACCTGCTCCTGTGAACCTGTGTGGTGATCCTGCTACTCTGCTCTGAGTTCCTGCTGCATTCACCAGTTTCCAGTAATCCTCCTTCATCTGCTGCTCGTGTTTACTTCCATCTCATTTGCTGGACATGTAAGCTGTTTCTGCTCTGCAAAAACCTGAGACTATTAACCAGGCCTCCCTGGTTGAGCTAAGATATGATTTGAACTGCCTTATAAGCTTATCTGTCTGTGTTTGGACTAAGACAAGGATTTATTCGTGTCAAGTATCCTTAAGAATAACTGTGCTTCATAGACTTTCTGCTTGATTGCATTTTCCTCTGAAGTTTCCTATAGACTGCTAAGCTGCGTTTAATATTTACACCAAGTGTTGAGGACTTGAGTTTCTCTCTGCACCTGTTTGAATCACCGTGTGATAATATAGACTTTACCACTTATAAAACTGTGTCCTGTAGTTGTCTTGTTCCACACAAAGAGTCTCCTGAGTTATCCCCTATAATTATTACACTCTCCTTCGGAGGAGGGACTAGACTCTCTTAGCCTTTTCCGTGATGTTGGCGGTTCCGACTGGCTTGTCTGGGGAAGATTCAAGCTTGAGATGGATGCCTGAACCGCTTGACGAATCATTGTCCTCATACTGGTTAACAATGCAGTCTGTTCATCACCCACAATTTTAGATGTGCACGACTTGCATAGTGGCTTCCGCCAGTTTTCTGGAAATTTAGCAGCACATATCGGGCATTTACTTTTCTCTGATTGTTTCCTTTCGGATGCGGGGATAGGAGGCTCTGTGTAGGATAGATAGAAGTACATAGATACACCCTGTAGATAGGGAAGTAGGGGGAGGGGTGAGCATCGTGGTATGGCTTAGTATAGCCTACTCACGTGCCCCTGAAGCTGATCAGTCCCCTCAGGTCTGGCTGTTTCCTCCATAGTGAGGACAGTTTTAACCATATAGCCGAGTGCTCCCTTTGTCAGGATGGCCGGCGACATAAAGACCCCTTTAAGACGTTTATATAGGAATTACCTGGTTGATCCTGCCCTCCTTACCGCCGCTGCGGTTTACCGTGCTGTAATGCCCCGAGGCCGGCCCTGCTGCCGGCGCCATGCTCCCACACTGCCGCAACCGGAAGTGATGCGGCCGGTGGACCCGGAAGTGACCACCTGGAAGCGGACTCAGGGTAACGCTGCAGCCGCATGCTGGAACCGGCCGCTGCTGGAAGTGGCCGCCGCACTCACGCCCCAGCAGGAAGCGCCCGGACCGAGAGCCCCAAGCGGAGACCGACCAGACCCCAGGAGCAGCGCTGCACTGGGGAGGCTGAGGGACCCCCCATAACAGGTATCAGCCGCAGATGTCTTGCGGCAGGGAAGGGAAAGGCTGGGCCCCCCGATCCCCACCATCTGCACAGCACCGTCAGAGGAAAGGCTTGCCGTTCCTATCCACAGTGGGACAGGAAAAACACTGGTGGGTGGAGTGGGTCCTTTTAACCGCATGTTGTTCCTGTCCCACTGAGGGTAAGAAGGACGTCCTCCAATGGTGCTGTCAGGATGGTGAACTGGAAAGAGATTTAATACCTGGACATTTATCTTAATGTCCAGGATGATGTATATGTAGAGACAAACCTTTACCGCAAAGAGACGTCTACTAATGCCTTATTTACATGCCTCTTCTGCCCACTCTGCCTCTACCATTAAAGCGATACCAATCGGGCAGTTCCTCCGTGCTAGGAGGATCTGTTCGTCTGATATGGAGTTCGAACAGCAGGCCATTGACCTTGGCAAAAGATTTTTGGATAGGGGGTACAGCAAAAGATCTATTAAAAAGGGTTATCAGTGAGCAAAGAGTAGCAGACGGGTTGATCTTTTGGCTCAAAAAATAATAAAAGGGAGGATTCTATAATATGCTTTATCTCCACTTATAACCATCAGTGGGAGACAATGCGTAAAATTCTGAATCGACATAGGTCGGTCATGATGACAGAACCTATTCTGTCTAAGTCCTTATCTCAAACCCCTCTCATGACATCTAGGAGGAGTAAGAACCTCCGTGATATGTTTGTTCATAGTCACTATGTCAATAAACCTAGAAAATTTTTTGGAGCAGGCAAAGATGGGGTTTCTTTCCTTGCGGCGATTGCCTGGCATGTATTAATATGACAAGAGCGATGAACTTTTTTTTCATCTGACCGCAATAGGGAATACAGGATCACACAGTATATCTCTTGTAGTAGACCATGTCGTGTACTATGCGTCATGTACTTGTGATCTGGTGTATATAGGCCTCACGTCGCGGGAGTTACGTGTACGAGTCCGTGAGCACGTTACAGATATTATGGTAGCAAGGGATGTATCTGATATTACAACATTAAAAACAATCCCACAACATTTAAAATTATGTCACCATTGTAATACTGCGGAATTCAAAGTGAGGGGGATAGACAGGATTAGGTTGGAATTCGAGGGGAAGACCTGAAGAAAAACCTGGCGCAATTAGAGTGCCGTTGGATCACCGTACTTGGCACTATGACACCAGCAGGATTAAATGAGCAGTTGAGCTTTTCCTCTTTTTTGTAAAGTATGTGCGTGAGTTGCTTGAGAGCTCTACATTGTCTGGACCTTATTTTAATTGTGTGTCTTTTTGTTCTTATTGTGATTTTAGTTTTTAATCCTTATTCTCTTGCAGAATTCATCTAACAGCTTATGGAAATATGGGATCGTACTTCTGTATTATTATATAAGAAACGGACCATTATTCGATATGGACTTTTTATTCACCTTCGGATAAACACTTTATCCATAACATGGATTTTATTCTTCACCATTGGATCAACATCAAGACACTATGTATGCCTTTCGGACTAATGTCTTCGATTCGCTTTTGAAATTTGTATTATACTATGTAATAGGTAATATTTATCACCAGTTATACTATTGCCTCTGAATTTGCACTGTCATTTTGTTTCACTTATACACTTTATCATATATATATTAATATTGTAATGTTTGAATATGTGGTCCGGTAATACCCATTTGTCCATTTACCTATGTTGCTGGGATACCAGGTTGTTTTATTCCATCCGTAAAGGAGTTTAGGTCGGACGCATGCGTGTTGTGTTCAGATGTCTGTTGGTGCTGCTGACGGCGCTCGATTAGTGACTCTCGTGGGAATTGACGTCACTTGGGCATTTCCCTAACCCGCAGCATCACTGCGAATGCCGGAAGCAGCATCATCATCAGCGATGGCCTTCATTGTGCATGCGCCGATTCCCCACCTACTCCAGAGCGATACACCTGCAGGTAACCTGGCTAATGAATATGCCTCTATCTATTACCAACATAGCACACAAGGAGTCCCAGCCCCCCGAAGAAGCCCATGCGAAACGCACGTCGGCGCTGGTTTCCATTGCACTACCACACACAGGCTATTATGGGTGAGATGTCCTTTTGTGTATATACCTACTATGGCTTGATCTATTGCACAAACATCTGTGGGATTGTCCCTAATTTCATTGCATATTTATGGTGTAATTTTCTGATTATGTAGATACTTCTTTCTTATGGGGACATCTCCTTTTCTGTACAAACTATTTTGGTCTCCTGACCCTAGGCAGGTGACCAATATTTGCAATTTGGTTGTTACATGCTATATTATTATTAGGAAAGTGTTATCTGTACATTGTTTATCCCATGCCTGACACTTTATAGGGTGGAAAGGACTTTGTTGACAATGTGCGTCACTTGTCCATCGCCTTTTTTTCTTATAATGTGAGTTATTGTTATAATTATCTTGTGTAATAAAATTATTTTTTTTACATATTTGGACTTTGTACTCTGTCTCTTGTAGGTTATAGATTTAGCAGAGTGTCCGTTTTTCGGTCCAGTTGTATATACCATGACACTATATTGTGTCTTAAAATCTCTTTTGGTTTGGTTGATATTGATTGTATAATGTGACCAGGGTGTGGGTCACATGGTTCCTATGTATGTACCTGAATGTTTTCTGTAATGGAGTGTGAGATCCTGGACAGCTTGTGTGTTGGGAGGTCCTGTGTGTGGACTGGATTCCTGAATAGCGCACCGTGAGGCCGTGGATCTGAAGACTGATATGTTGGGAGATCGTGGGAGTAGGATCGGATCCCTGAACAGCGCACTTAGAGACTTGTGTGTTGGACGGTCCCAGGTGGGGACGGATGTCCTGAATAGCGCACTGAGTAACCTGTGTTGGAAGTCCTAGGGGATTCCTGAAGAGCACATGGGAAGGAGTGGAGGCAGAGTCTGCAACGGCACTGCATTGGGGGAGCTACAGCCCGTCTGAGGATCTGGACTGACTGATCTGCGCCTGCCAGGCAAGTTGGTGATCCCAGTTCGGCAGTTTCCCTGGAGGAGAGAGGACTGACAGGAGGTCAGCGTGTGGAGCAGGAGCTCCAGAAAGGAAACACCCAGGAAGGGGGCTATCATAACGGCAGAGAAGTATCTGCCAGTGGAACAGACTGGTGGTGCTTGTTGTGCTCCATGGACATTGATGAACTGTTCAGTGTACGGTCACCCATGGTAACTGGACAAAGTGATAGGTCCAGCATGTTTAGTGTCTGTGAGTTAAAGCCGTATATGAAATATCTAAGTTAAAGCTGCAACTTAATGTCACTGGTTGGTGCCTATTGTGTTCCATGAAGTGTTATAGACTGTGCATGACCTGGTTTATGGTATCATGATAAACCGAATGGACTGTTTTGTGAGAAAAATGTGCCTGTGTGACTGAATCCCATTGCTAAGTGAGTGTGCCCCAACACATGCAGTAAGCGCTATCTCACAATAGATATCTCTTAAATGTATGATGATACGGTGCTGGGGAAGTTGCTTTATTATTTACTCTGTATTTCAAACATGCAATTTACAACATGATGAAAAGTGGAAACTAAGAGTGTGTATATCTTATATGTACAATTTTGAGTGAATTTGTATATGTTAAAATCCAACAAAAATTGTTTAAAATAAAAAGAAAATCACATTTTTCCCTCAAATGTTTTGTAACCCCACATTTTGCATTTTCACATAAATTGCACCATTCAATTTGTTGTGCAATTTTTCCTGAGTACGCCAACACCCCATATGTGTGGGAAAACTACTGTTAGGGCACACAGCCGAGCTCGGAAGGGAAGGAGCGCCAATTGGCTTTTTTAATGTAAAATTTGCTGAAATAATTAGCTGATGCCATGTTGCATTTGGAGAGCCCCTGGTGGGCCTAAATAGCGGACACCCCCCACAAGTGACTTCATTTTGGAAATTAGACCCCTCAGGGAACTTATCTAGATGAGGTACAGAGCACCTTGAAACCCAAGATGCTTCACAGAAGTTTTACTGTGAAGACCTGAAAATTAAAAAAATAATATATCACATTTTTCCCACAAAAATGTTTTTTAGCCACAAATTTTGTATTTTATCAAAGGTAACAGGAGAAAATAGACCCCAAAATGTGTTATGCAATTTCTCCTAAATACACCGATACCCTTTATGTGATCGAAAACTCCTTTTGAGGCACAGTGCAAAGCTCAGAAGGGAAGGAGCATCATATTACATTCCAGATTTTGCTGCACTGGTTTGAGGGAGCGATGTGTGGCCGCTAAGGTGCCAGAACAGCATAATCTCCAATAAGTGACCCTATTTTACAAACCACACCTCTCAATGAATTCATCTAGGGGTACAGTTATCACATTAACACAACAGGTGTCTAACTGAATTTTAGACCATTGGGCACTGAAGTAAAAATAATTTACATTTTTACCACCAAGATTGTGTGTTAGCCCCATATTTTACATTTTCATACGGATAATTGTTAAAAATTGCATCAAAAATTGTCCCACAAATTCTGCTGAATGTAGAAATACCCTATATGTGGCTGTACAGTACTGGTTAGCCACCACACAGCGAGACTCGGGAGGAACGGAGTGCTATTTGCCTCCTGGAGCTCAGATTTTCCTAGAATAGTTTGCAGACTCCATATACAGAGCCCCTAAGTGCTAAAGAAAAGCAGAATTCTCCCTTAAGTGACCTCATTTTGGAAATTATACCCTTTTAGGAATTTATCTACAGATGTAGTGATGATTTTGACTCCATGGGTGTTTCCCAGAAACACGTATATTACTTACCGGTAATGTGTGTTTTTGGTACCCATGATGACACCACCAGAGAGGGGATTCGCCCTTCAAGGACAGGAAACCTTCAAGATAAAAAGGGAGACTCCTCTCTCCGCATCAGTTGGCTTGCAGAGCACAAGAGGAACTTCCAGGTTATAGTACATACCTGTATACATATTATATATACTGTATATGGCGGAAACATATTATGGATGGCTTTGTAGATCAATGTTAGTTGTTTAACCCCTTCCTGACATCGGACGTACTATCCCGTCGAGGTGGGGTGGGCCCCCATGACCACGGACGGGATAGTACGTCCAGCGCGATCGGCGGCGCTCACGGGGGGAGCGCGGCCGGGTGTCAGCTGCCTATCGCAGCTGACATCCGGCACTATGTGCCAGGAGCGGTCACGGACCGCTCCCGGCACATTAACCCCCGGCACACCGCGATCAAACATGATCGCGATGTGCCGGCGGTGCAGGGAAGCATCGCGCAGGGGGGGGGCTCCCTGCGGGCTTCCCTGAGCCCCCCGCAGCAACGCGATGTGATCGCGTTGCTGCGAGGGTCTTACCTCCCTCCCTGCCTGCTCCAGACCCGGATCCAAGATGGCCGCGGATCCGGGTCCTGCAGGGAGGGAGGTGGCTTCACAGAAGCCTGCTCAGAGCAGGCACTGTGAAGCAGCCTGCACTTCTCTCAGATCGGTGATCTGTCAGAGTGCTATGCAAACTGGCAGATCACCGATCTGTATTGTCCCCCCCTGGGGCAAAGTAAAAAAGTAAAAAAAAAAATTTCCAAATGTGTAAAAAAAAATTAAAAAAAATATTAAAAAAAAATAATGAAAAAAAAAAATATATATTATTCCCATAAATACATTTCTTTATCTAAATAATAAAAAAAAACAATAAAAGTACACATATTTAGTATCGCCGCGTCTGTAACGACCCGACCTATAAAACTGGCCCACTAGTTAACCCCTTCAGTAAACACCGTAAGAAAAAAAAAAAAAAAACGAGGCAAAAAACAACGCTTTATTATCATACCGCCGAACAAAAAGTGGAATAACACGCGATCAAAAAGACAGATATAAATAACCATGGTACCGCTGAAAGCATCATCTTGTCCCGCAAATAACGAGCCGCCATACAGCATGATCAGCAAAAAAATAAAAAAGTTATAGTCCTGAGAATAAAGCGATGCAAAAATAATTATTTTTTCCATAAAATAGTTTTTATCGTATAAAAGCGCCAAAACATAAAAAAATAATATAAATGAGGTATCGCTGTAATCGTACTGACCCGACGAATAAAACTGCTTTATCAATTTTACCAAACGCGGAACGGTATAAACGCCTCCACCAAAAGAAATTCATGAATAGCTGGTTTTTGGTCATTCTGCCTCACAAAAATCGGAATAAAAAGCGATCAAAAAATGTGACGTGCCCAAAAATGTTACCAATAAAAACGTCAACTCGTCCCGCAAAAAACAAGACCTCACATGACTCTGTGGACCAAAATATGGAAAATTTATAGCTCTCAAAATGTGGTAACGCAAAAAATATTTTTTGCAATAAAAAGCGTCTTTCAGTGTGTGACGGCTGCCAATCATAAAAATCTGCTAAAAAACTCGCTATAAAAGTAAATCAAACCCCCCATCATCACCCCCTTAGTTAGGGAAAAATAAAAAAAATGTATTTATTTCCATTTTCCCATTAGGGCTAGGGTTAGGGTTAGGGTTGGGGCTAGGGTTAGGGCTAGGGTTAGGGCTAGGTCTAGGGTTAGGGCTAGGGTTAGGGTTGGGGCTAGGGTTAGGGCTAAGGTTAGGGCTAGGTCTAGGGTTAGGGTTAGGGTTGGGGCTAGGGTTAGGGCTAGGGTTAGGGCAAGGGTTGGGGCTAGGGTTAAGGCTACAGTTAGGGTTGGGGCTAAAGTTAGGGTTAGGGTTGGGGCTAAAGTTAAGGTTAGGGTTTAGATTACATTTACGATTGGGAATAGGGTTGGGATTAGGGTTAGGGGTGTGTCAGGGTTAGAGGTGTGGTTAGGGTTTCTGTTGGGATTAGGGTTAGGGGTGTGGTTGGATTAGGGTTTCAGTTATAATTGGGGGTTTTCCACTGTTTCGGCACATCAGGGGCTCTCCAAACGCGACATGGCGTCCGATCTCAATTCCAGCCAATTCTGCGTTGAAAAAGTAAAACAGTGCTCCTTCCCTTCCGAGCTCTCCCGTGTTCCCAAACAGGGGTTTACCCCAACATATGGGGTATCAGCATACTCAGGACAAATAGGACAACAACCTTTGGGGTCCAATTTCTCCTGTTACCCCTGGGAAAATACAAAACTGGGGGCTAAAAAATAATTTTTGTGGGGAAAAAAAAATTTTTTTTATTTTCACGGCTCTGCGTTATAAACTGTAGTGAAACACTTGGGGGTTCAAAGTTCTTACAACACATCTAGATAAGTTCCTTGGGGGGTCTAGTTTCCAAAATGGGGTCACTTGTGCGGGGCTTCTACTGTTTAGGTACATTAGGGGCTCTGCAAACGCAATGTGACGCCTGCAGACCATTCCATCTAAGTCTGCATTCCAAATGGCGCTCCTTCCCTTCCGAGCCCTTCCATGCGTCCAAACGGTGGTTCCCCCCCACATATGGGGTATCAGCGCACTCAGGACAAATTGGACAACAACTTTTGGGGTCCAATTTCTCCTGTTACCCTCGGGAAAATACAAAACTGGGGGCTAAAAAATAATTTTGGTGGGAAAAAATTTTTGTTTTATTTTTACGGCTCTGCATTATAAACTTCTGTGAAGCCCTTGGTGGGTCAAAGCGCTCACCACACATCTAGATAAGTTCCTTAGGGGGTCTACTTTCCAACATGGTGTCACTTGTGGGGGGTTTCTACTGTTTAGGTACATTAGGGGCTCTGCAAACGCAATGTGACGCCTGCAGACCATTCCATCTAAGTCTGCATTCCAAATGGCGCTCCTTCCCTTCCGAGCCCTTCCATGCGTCCAAACGGTGGTTCCCCCCCACATATGGGGTATCAGCGCACTCAGGACAAATTGGACAACAACTTTTGGGGTCCAATTTCTCCTGTTACCCTCGGGAAAATACAAAACTGGGGGCTAAAAAATAATTTTGGTGGGAAAAAATTTGTTTTATTTTTACGGCTCTGCATTATAAACTTCTGTGAAGCCCTTGGTGGGTCAAAGCGCTCACCACACATCTAGATAAGTTCCTTAGGGGGTCTACTTTCCAAAATGGTGTCACTTGTGGGGGGTTTCTACTGTTTAGGTACATTAGGGGCTCTGCAAACGCAATGTGACACCTGCAGACCATTCCATCTAAGTCTGCATTCCAAATGACGCTCCTTCCTTTCCGAGCCCTCCCATGCGCCCAAACAGTGGTTCTCCCCACATATGGTGTATCATCGCACTCAGGACAACTTGGACAACAAATTTTGGGGTCCAATTTCTCCTGCTACCCTCGAGAAAATACAAAACTGGGGGCTAAAAAAATAATTTTTGTGGGAAAAAATTTTTGTTTTATTTTTACGGCTCTGCATTATAAACTTCTGTGAAGCCCTTGGTGGGTCAAAGCGCTCAAAACACATCTAGATAAGTTCCTTAGGGGGTCTACTTTCCAAAATGGTGTCACTTGTGGGGGGTTTCAATGTTTAGGCACATCAGTGGCTCTCCAAACGCAACATGGCGTCCCATCTCAATTCCTGTCAATTTTGCATTGAAAAGTCAAACGGCGCTCCTTCCCTTCCGAGGTCTCCCATGCGCCCAAACAGTGGTTTACCCCCACATATGGGGTATCAGCGTACTCAGGACAAATTGTACAACAACTTTTGGGGTCCAATTTCTTCTCTTACCCTTGGGAAAATAAAAAATTGGGGGTGAAAAGATAATTTTTGTGAAAAAATATGATTTTTTATTTTTACGGTTCTGCATTATAAACTTCTGTGAAGCACTTGGTGGGTCAAAGTGCTCACCACACCTCTAGATAAGTTCCTTAGGGGGTCTACTTTCCAAAATGGTGTCACTTGTGGGGGGTTTCAATGTTTAGGCACATCAGGGGCTCCCCAAACGCAACATGGCGTCCCATCTCAATTCCAGTCAATTTTGCATTGAAAAGTCAAATGGCGCTCCTTCGCTTCCGAGCTCTGTCATGCGCCCAAACAGTGGTTTACCCCCACATATGGGGTATCGGCATACTCAGGACAAATTGTACAACAACCTTTGGGGTCCATTTTCTCCTGTTACCCTTGGTAAAATAAAACAAGTTGGAGCTGAAGTAAATTTTTTGTGAAAAAAAGTTAAATGTTCATTTTTATTTAAACATTCCAAAAATTCCTGTGAAGCACCAGAAGGGTTAATAAACTTCTTGAATATGGTTTTGAGCACCTTGAGGGGTGCAGTTTTTAGAATGGTGTCACACTTGGGTATTTTCTATCATATAGACCCCTCAAAATGACTTCAAATGAGATGTGGTCCCTAAAAAAAATGGTGTTGTAAAAATGAGAAATTGCTGGTCAACTTTTAACCCTTATAACTCCCTAACAAAAAAAATTTTTGGTTCCAAAATTGTGCTGATGTAAAGTAGACATGTGGGAAATGTTACTTATTAAGTATTTTTTGTGACATATCTCTGTGATTTAATTGCATAAAAATTCAAAGTTGGAAAATTGCGAAATTTTCGAAATTTTCGCCAAATTTCCGTTTTTTTCACAAATAAACGCAGGTACTATCACAGAATTTTTACCACTATCATGAAGTACAATATGTCATGAGAAAACAATGTCAGAATCACTGGGATCCGTTGAAGCGTTCCAGAGTTATAACCTCATAAAGGGACAGTGGTCAGAATTGTAAAAATTGGCCCGGTCATTAACGTGCAAACCACCCTTGGGGGTGAAGGGGTTAAATTGGATTCATTGTGGATTTGGAAGACAATGAAGAGATCTGCAAAATGGAGAGGTGGAGAAGTAGCGAGGTGAATAAGGATAAACTGGAGAGGTAGAAGAGTGTTAATTGGGAGGCCATCAGGGGTGGACATATCATTGGCGTAACATCTGCAGCTGCTCAAGAGGTAAGGGGGATAATGGGACTAATTTACACCTACAAAGCATGTGGAATTCTGCATCATAAGGCCATGTGCACACGTTCAGTATTTTTCGCGTTTTTTTTCGCTATAAAAACGTGGAAAAAACGCTTACATATGCCTCCTATTATTTACAGTGTATTCCGCATTTCTTGTGCAAATGTTGCATTTTTTTCAGCGAAAAAATCGCATCGCGGAAAAAAAAGCAACATGTTCATTAAAAATGCGGAATTGCGGGGATTCCGCACACCTAGGAGTGCATTGATCTGTATACTTTCCGCACGGGGCTGTGCACACCATGCGGGAAGTAAGCAGATTATGTGCGGTTGGTACCCAGGGTGGAGGAGAGGAGACTCTCCTCCACGGACTGGGCACCATATAATTGGTCAAAAAAAAAGAATTAAAATAAAAAATAGTGATATACTCACCTTCGATGTCTTCCCGCCTCTCAGGTGCATGCTGCCGCTTCGGTTCCTATAGGTGGTGTGCGGTGAAGGACCTGCGATGACGTCGCGGTCCTGTGATTGGTCGCGAGACCGGTCATGTGACTGTGACGTCATGGAAGGTCCTGCGCGCACACACCAGCTATAGGAATGGACGCCGCTGAGGAGATCAGCTGTCTGCGGGTGAGTATAAGCATTTTTTTTATTTTTTTTATTATTTTTAAACATTCTATCTTTTACTATAGATGCTGCATAAGCAGCATCTATAGTAAAAAGTTGGTCACACTTGTCAAACAGTATGTTTGACAAGTGTGACCTTGTCAGTCAGTTTTCCAAGCAATGCTACAGATCGCTTGGAAAACTTTAGCATTCTGCAAGCTAATTACGCTTGCAGAATGCTAAAAAAAACGCAAAAAAAACGGAAAAAAAACGAAAAAAAAAAATGCGGATTTCTTGTAGAAAATTTCCGGTTTTCTTCAGGAAATTTCTGCAAGAAATCCGGACGTGTGCACATACCCTAATGAGGCATATAACTGCAAAGTGCCCAATCAAGGGTCCTTTTCTGTCTGTCTCCACCAGAGAAGGCGATTGCAGTAGTCGAGGTGGGAGATAATGAGGGCATGCACTAACACTTTAGCAGATTAAGGCTATGTGCACAAGTCAGGATTTCTTGCAGAAATTTCCTGAGCAAAACCGGACATTTTCTGCAAGAAATTCGCATGCGTTTTTTTCCTGCGTTTTTTTGCTGATTTTTTGCGTTTTTTTTCTGGAGATTTCCCAATGCGATAATATAGTGGGAAATCCGAAAAAAATCCGCAAAATTAATGAACATGCTGCGTTTTTTTAACGCGATGCATTTTTTTCGCGGAAAAAAACGCATCATGTGCACAAAAATTGCGGAATGCATTCTAAATGATGGGATGCATATGTATGCGTTTTTTATCACGTTTTATAGCGAAAAAAAACGCGAAAAATCCGCAACGTGTGCACACAGCCTAAGGGATGAGAAAATGCATCTTATCCTTTATTAGAAAAGTAAACAGTCATAGATCGAAGGAAAAATAAAAAATAAAGTTTTGCCTCTTTGAATCCAGAAAAGAAAAACGAACACACAATGCATTTTGTTGGCCAGGACAGACCTGTGGTCCCAAGAGGGTTAATGAGTGCTGGTGAGCCCTGGAGACAGACATGCAGCTCACACCAAGGCTGCCTGTGCTGAGACAAATACTGTGGTGTCACATTTCTGCCTGTATCCTAACATGGCGGTGTGTGGCACACTACAGACACAAGGAAGGACACAGTTGCAGCCTCACCAAGACTAAATGTGTGACAGGTAGTGATCAGCCAGGGATGTCCCTATCCCGATACCTCCAGTCATACCATATACTAACACAATATAGTATGCTCCATGCCGGGAATGTCCCTATCGCGATACCTCCAGTCATACCATATACTAACACAATATAGTACGCTCCATGCCGGGAATGTCCCTATCGCGATACCTCCAGCCACACTGTATAGTAACACGATATATTATTATTCTAGCACCATTTATTCCATAGCGCTTTACATGTGAAGAGGGGTATACATAATAAAAAACAAGTACAATAATCTTAATCAATACAAGTCAAGACTGGTACATGAGGAGAGAGGACCCTGCCCGCGAGGGCTCACTATCTACAACGGATGGGTAAGAATACAGTAGGCGAGGGTAGAGCTGGTCGTGCATCCCCGGCATGTAGCAAACCAGAATATAGTACACTCCATGCTGGGGATGTCCCTATCACAATACCTCCAGTCATACCTATACCAGGGGGTGGGGAACCTCAGGCCCCAGGGCATTTACGGCCCTCGATGACCTTTTATCAGGCCCCCAAGCAGATTCCCAGGGACCGCATTCTTGGGCAGGGAGGTGTATTTTGATTACAACCAGCTCATTCATTTCTTCTTGCTTTGTTATCACACACATGTAGTGTTCACTACTGAACGGAATGCAATGAAAGATTACATCCTGATACCAGTGCCAGAGTCAGGATGCACTTTGTGGGCGGAGTTTGTACGGCCCCGGAAAGATGGTATAAATATCCAAATGGCCCTTACCAGAAAAAAGATTCTCCACTCCTGCCCTATACTAACAGAATATAGTACACTCCATGCTGGGGATGTCCCTATCGCGATACCTCCAGTCATACCCTATACCAGAGGTCCCCAACCCATAGCTCGCGAGCCACATGTGGCTCGCCTGCCCCTGACATGTGGCTCGCCGACGATCACAGAAAAAAAGTCCCTAGGGAGCCGCCCCGCTGCCTGTAATACCCACCCAGGGCGGGCGTCAGCACCCGGGCAAGTGCCGGGGCCCTGAGCAGGCAGAGGGCTTACTCGCCGTCGGGGACACTGGCGTGCTATGGTGCCGGCCCCCGTGAGTGGATCCCCCGCCTGCTCCGGCACTTGCAATACTTACCTCTCCCGGTTCCAGCGCTGCAGCGTCTTCCATCCTCTGACTGTGACGTTCAGGTCAGAGGGGGCGATGACGTCACCAGTGTGCACCCTCTGCCTGAGCAGTCACAGTGCAGAGCAGGAAGACGCCGATGGTGAGGAGTCCAGAGCAGCGACAAGCAACGAGAGGTGAGAATTTCATTTTTTTTTTTAATATTTGGAGCAATATATGGGGACCATCAGTCGGGGCCCAAATATGGAGCATTATATGGGGCCAGTAATATAGGGAGCATCCTATTGGGCCAGTAATATAGGGAGCATCTTATGGGGCCAGTGATATAGGGAGCATCTTATGGGGCCAGTAATATAGGGAGCATCTTATGGGGCCAGTGATATAGGGAGCATCTTATGGGGCCAGTGATATAGGGAGCATCTTATGGGGCCAGTGATATAGGGAGCATCCTATGGGGCCAGTGATATAGGGAGCATCCTATTGGGCCAGTAATATAGGGAGCATCTTATGGGGCCAGTGATATAGGGAGCATCTTATGGGGCCAGTAATATAGGGAGCATCTTATGGGGCCAGTGATATAGGGAGCTTCTTATGGGGCCAGTGATATAGGGAGCATCTTATGGGGCCAGTGATATAGGGAGCATCTTATGGGGCCAGTGATATAGGGAGCATCTTATTGGGCCAGTGATATAGGGAGCATCTTATGGGGCCAGTGATATAAGGAGCATCTTATGGGGCCAGTAATATAGGGAGCATCTTATGGGGCCAGTGATATAGGGAGCATCCTATGGGGCCAGTGATGTAGGGAGCATCCTATGGGGCCAGTGATGTAGGGAGCTTCTTATGGGGCCAGTAATATAGGGAGCATCCTATGGGGCCAGTGATATAGGGAGCATCTTATGGGGCCAGTGATATAGGGAGCTTCTTATGGGGCCAGTGATATAGGGAGCATCTTATGGGGCCAGTGATATAGGGAGCATCTTATTGGGCCAGTGATATAGGGAGCATCTTATTGGGCCAGTGATATAGGGAGCATCTTATGGGGCCAGTGATATAGGGACCATCTTATGGGGCCAGTGATATAAGGAGCATCTTATGGGGCCAGTAATATAAGGAGCATCTTATGGGGCCAGTGATATAGGGAGCATCCTATGGGGCCAGTGATGTAGGGAGCATCCTATGGGGCCAGTGATGTAGGGAGCATCCTATTGGGCCAGTAATATAGGGAGCATCTTATGGGGCCAGTGATATAAGGAGCATCTTATGGGGCCAGTGATATAGGGAGCATCTTATGGGGCCAGTGATATAGGGAGCATCCTATGGGGCCAGTAAATATAGGGAGCATCTTATGGGGCCAGTAATACAGGGAGCATCCTATGGGGCCAGTAATATAGGGAGCATCCTATGGGGCCAGTAATATAGGGAGCATCTTATGGGGCCAGTGATATAGGGAGCATCCTATGGGGCCAGTGATATAGGGAGCATATTATGGGGCCAGTGATATAGGGAGCATCCTATGGGGCCAGTAATATAGGGAGCACCTTATGGGGCCAGTGATATAGGGAGCATCCTATGGGGCCAGTAATATAGGGAGCATCTTATGGGGCCAGTGATATAGGGAGCATCTTATGGGGCCAGTGATATAGGGAGCATCCTATGGGGCCAGTAATATAGGGAGCATCTTATGGGGCCAGTAATATAGGGAGCATCTTATGGGGCCAGTAATATAGGGAGCATCTTATGGGGCCAGTGATATAGGGAGCATCTTATGGGGCCAGTAATATAGGGAGCATCTTATGGGGCCAGTAATATAGGGAGCATCTTATGGGGCCAGTGATATAGGGAGCATCCTATGGGGCCAGTAATACAGGGAGCATCTTATGGGGCCAGTAATATAGGGAGCATCTTATGGGGCCAGTAATATAGGGAGCATCTTATGGGGCCAGTGATATAGGGAGCATCTTATGGGGCCAGTGATATAGGGAGCATCCTATGGGGCCAGTAATACAGGGAGCATCTTATGGGGCCAGTAATACAGGGAGCATCCTATGGGGCCAGTAATATAGGGAGCATCTTATGGGGCCAGTAATATAGGGAGCATCCTATGGGGCCAGTGATATAGGGAGCATCCTATGGGGCCAGTAATATAGGGAGCATCTTATGGGGCCAGTAATATAGGGAGCATCTTATAGGGCCAATTCCATATGGAGCAGTATATGGGGCCAATAATATATGAAGCATCTTATGGGACTGTTAAAGGGTATTGACTTTTAAGATTGCTACTTCCAATAGGTGGCACTAGAGTTCAGTTTGCAGAACAATGTAAAATACATAAGAATAGAGTGAAAGCGAAAATCTGCATGTTATTATTTGTGCCTTCTCTAGGTTTTTCTATGACTATCTGCATTGTGGCTCTCGACCAACTTTCATAGCGGAATGTGGCTCTCAAGGTAAGAAAGGTTGGGGACCCCTGCTCTCTACTAACAGAATATAGAACACTCCATGCTGGGGATGTCCCTATCGCAATACCTCCCTTTATACCATATAGTTCACGTCATAAAGGGGATGTCCCTATCGCGATACCTCCAGCCATACCCTATACTAGCAGAATATAGAACACTCTATGCCGGGGATGTCCTCATCGCGATACCTCCCTTCATACCCTATACTAACAGAATATAGTACACGTCATAAAGGTGATGTCCCTATCGCGATACCTCCAGTCACACTCTATGGTCACACTGTATAGTGACACATTATAGAATGCTCCATCCCAGATAGGAAAAGGAAGCGACGTAACGAGAATCCTCCATGACGTAACACGTTCAAGTTCGAGTGCGGGCCGCTCTCCGTCTCTCACTAATGTGCGAGCGCTGTACGGTGTGTTCTGTGTTGTGCTTTTACTTCCGTTCTTTGTGACGCAGCCTGGCCCCTGGAAGGTGATTGGTCGAGGCGTGGAAAGAAGCACACATGCTCCTCCTCCGGGTTTCACGCCCCTCAGACGGTGTTCGGAGCAGTAAGCCGCCAGCGCTCTGCTTAGGTGAGTTGGAGGCCGCTGTGTGCAGGTGTTGGTGCAGGGAGAGGGCGCTCCCCTACCTGTCCGGTGCAGTGCGGCCTGCTAATTTTGTGCAGTTTCCTCCTCCATGGCTGTGAAGGGTAATCTCGGAGGTTTCCCGGTGTAGCCGGTGAGTTGCCCGGCCTGTGCTGCCTCTGCTGGGTGGGTAGAGGGCGATAGTTGCCTCGGTGACGTCCTGTGCGGCCCGGCTGACCCCTCTCCTCAGAGTGTCCTTCTGGGCGCCCACGTGTGTGCAGTACACAGGAGAGGCAGAGCGTGCGGGGAAGGGGTGGTGTCTGGCTGAGGAGCGGGGCGCTGTGATTTCCCGGCTGTGGGCGCACTACACGTGCAGGGCTGGCAGTGCCTGGCCGTGGGTGGCATCCCGCAGACAGCGGGCACGGAGTCTGGGCCTGGTGGCTATAAATAGACCGGTGCTATTCCTATACATAGCCTCGTATAGTCCTCCGTGTATATGGAGGCCGCGGGGTGACCTCAGGCACGTGGCTGCGGGCAGAACGTGAGCCCCTCTTGGTGACCTGCCACACTAAACAGCTGTGGGGGATCGGATGGCCTGGCCTTATGGAGGGGCACACAATGGCTCAGCTGCTCTCACCAGCTCCACTGCCTGCAGGGTTAGTGTGGTCTGCAGTGTGACCAGAGGTACCTCATCAAGGTCACCCACACTGGCACTAATGGCGGGCTCAAAGGTCACCGGCCTGCTGTGTGTCACCTGCACACTATGTAGTACAGTATGTGACATTGGAGTGCAGCGTGCCAGCCTCCGTGGTTATCTACAGGTGCCATTAGCATGGCAGTGCATTGGAGTGCAGCGTGCCATCCTCCGTGGCCATCTACAGGTGCCACTAGCATGGGAGTGCAGCGTGCCATCCTCCGTGGCCATCTACAGGTGCCACTAGCATGGCAGTGCATTGGAGTGCAGCGTGCCATCCGTGGCCATCTACAGGTGCCACTAGCATGGCAGTGCATTGGAGTGCAGCGTGCCATCCTCCGTGGCCATCTACAGGTGCCACTAGCATGGCAGTGCATTGGAGTGCAGCGTGCCATCCTCCGTGGCCATCTACAGGTGCCACTAGCATGGCAGTGCATTGGAGTGCAGCGTGCCATCCTCCGTGGCCATCTACAGGTGCCACTAGCATGGCAGTGCATTGGAGTGCAGCGTGCCATCCTCCGTGGCCATCTACAGGTGCCACTAGCATGGCAGTGCATTGGAGTGCAGCGTGCCATCCTCCGTGGCCATCTATAGGTGCCACTGACATTGGAGTGCAGTGTGCCATCTACAGGTTCCACTATAACTTATAATTACAGCTGGTTTATTAGAGAGAAAATGGGTGATTTTTGATAAGAGGGGCCCTTTACAATCTGTGCCCACTGACAGCACCATGGTTTAGACTGAGGAGCCCCCTAATTGTCAGTGAGAACGGCCTATAGTTTGCACAATTCTTATTCTAGCTGCCATAGCATGGTTTATTAACAGAATTAACTTTTTATTTCTAATTTAAACATGGGTTACTTTTAATTTTTTTGGCGGGGCCCAGGCATCACCTTGGCCTGTCTGGCAGGGCCTAGTAGAAACAGTTTGAAAGACCCTGCTACTGTACAGATAGAAAAATGTTTAGAATTGAGAGTCCTCAGTGGTTGATACCTTCTTTTCAGTTAGCCATTAAAAGGTATCAACCACTGAGGTATCTCAATTCTAAACATTTTCCTGCTACTGTAGTCACACGTGGTTATGTTTCTAAAAGATATAAATAATAGTCTGTGCTGAGGGATTTATCAGCATGTACTTTATCTTTTTATATTAGATTGTTATAGTCCAGCTGTGAAGGGTTAAAGGGAATTTTAGAATCTGTGATGGCACAAATGGATCTGATCACTATTTAGGACTTGTTTGCGCTATTTTTTACTCTCCATATGAACAACGGATACTTTTGGGCTCAGTAATAGTCGAATACCCAATTTGAATGACCTGTGTGAGGGGGAAAAATGGCAAAAATTGCAGCATTATCCATTAGACTGTCTCATGGCCAAGGATTAGAGTTATGGAGTATAAATCGTATACCGTAATTTGTTTTTCAGTGACTATGGCATAAGCTGGCTGCTTAGTGTGCATAAACCTTTATTGCTGTAGGTGAAGTGCTCATGCATGTAGTAATTTTAGGCTGTGTTCACTTATGCGTTACACAGTTTTGTCTTGGCTAACAAGGGCGAGGAGAGGCCCGCTGGAGAACACAAAGGACTAGTCGGCCTAGGTAGTCCCCAGCTGGCTTGTCAAAGCATGTTTACTATGAAACACTATATAAAACATGACTGGCTACAATTGCGGCCTGGACAGGTTCCCTTAGACCACGTGCACACTGAGTATTTGGTCAGTATTTTACATCAGTATTTGTAAGCCACAATCAAGAGAAAAAGTATATTAGAAACGCGTCACCATGTCTGCATTTTTTTTTGTCCTCTCCCAGTTTTGGGTAACACATACGCTAAATACGCAGTGTGCATGTGATTTTTAGGCTACGTATCCATGATCAGGAAGTCGCACCGTTTTGGATGCAGCATATTTTCGCTGTGTTCTAATCAAGCGGTAAATCCACATGTGTTCAATGAACAATGCGGATTTACCGCATCCAATACATATCTATTGTGGAAATATCTGTTGCGGGGACTAGCGTCTCCACAACAGAAATTAACATGCTGTGGCTCATAAACCCGCGTCATGGGTGAGTTTACGAAGTGTTAAATAGAAGCACAGTGGGCATGGGATTTCTATAAATCGCATCCAGTGTACTGTACAACACAGCAATTTGTGCGCAGCACTGCATCCAAAACGCCGCTATTTCTGATCATGGGCACGTACTTTTAAAGTTTCACTGTAGCCTATGTTAAAGGGTTATTTTGCGCTACTCACTTCCATATTGAGAGGAGATTGTCACCTGCTGATAGCTCACACATCCCAATTGGTGTTCCAGGAAATGCACTTGGATACTAGTCCCTATGAAACAACTCTTGACCTCACGAGGCTGAAGTTGGTTTCTTATTCGTTCAGTTTCTTTTTCGGCAATTTTTTCTTTTCTGTTTTTTTATAGGTTTAACAAGAAAAACAAAGCATCACAATAACATCAAACAATGCAGTGAGGTGCCCTGATGTGAATACACTTAAAAACAGCTTCAAAAACAATAAAACTGGCACAAAAATGGGCACCAAAGAGTGTTAAAGAAAGGGTTAAATGCTTTTGGGCCACTGATCTCACACTGCAGCCATATAGAACAGGGCTCCTCACATCAAAACCAGTTATCTCCAGCCTGGCCCAAATTGGTTCTGAGCATCTGTCCATTTGAATAAGTAACTGATGTTTTTAAGGGGTTAAATGACTTTGGGCCACTGATCTGACACTGAAAATTCACAGATAGTGATGCCCTGCATCAAACCCAGGTCCCTTCAGCCTGGCCCAAATGGGTTCTGGGCACCAGAATTGGCATCAAAGTGGGCAAACAGCCCATTTTCACAGATTTGAATAAGTAACTGATGTTTTTAAGGGGTTAAATGCCTTTGGGCCACTGATACCACAGTGCATACACATAGAACAGATAGCCCCACATCAAAACCAGGTCTCTTCAGCCTGGCCAAAATGGGTTTTGGGCATCAGAACTGGCATCAAAGTGGGCAAACAGCCCATTTTCACTGATTTGAATAAGTAACTGATGTTTTATGGGGTTAAATGACTTTGGGCCACTGATCTGTGTATTTTAAGTGTCAGATCAGTGGCCCAAAGTCATTTAACCCCTTAAAAACATCAGTTACTTATTCAAATGGCCAAAATTGACTGTCTGCCCACTTTGATGCCAGTTCTGATGCCCAGAACCCATTTGGGCCAGGCTCGAGAGAACTGGTTTTGATGTGGGGCGCCCTGTTCTATATGGCTGCAGTGTGAGATCAGTGGCCCAAAGGCATTTAACCCTTTCTTCAACACACTTTGATGCCCATTTTTGTGCCAGTTTTATTGTTTTTTGAAGCTGTTTTTAAGTGTATTCACATCAGGGCACCTCGCTGCATTGTATGTTATTATTGTGAAGCTTAGTTTTTCTTGTTAAACATATAAAAAACAGAAAAGAAAAAATTGCCGAATAAGAAACCAACTTCAGCTCCGAATAAGAAACTGAACGAATAAGAAACCAACTTCAGCCTCGTCTTGACCTCACCATTTGTACTGGAGCATATAATGAGCACGTGCAAACGTCATTGCGAATGGAGGTGGAGCAGGTTCAAATGTGACAACACTATTGTGATTGGATCCTACATCTGCAGATAAGGAGCCTGCTGAAAACTCATGAAACTGCAGGAAATCCCATTGGCCACTTAGAAAATTGCAAAATTGCTAATTTTGTTTAAAAAAAAGATAGTAATGTGAAAAAAATCTAAATGAAAAAGCAAAATGTTTTTAAAAATTCATGCAAATTGTATCTTTAGAGAGGAAGAGAGCTAGAACTCTAGTGCCACCTATTGGAAGGTAGCAATCCTACAAGTCAGTGTTGACCCTTTAACAAGCCTTGTCACATGACTTAGGATAATAGCCAAACCAGAATCTCAATTAGCAGACACTGTGTTTCGGGGTACTGCCCCTCGTCAGTGCAAAGTTTGAGATCTTGTTTTGCTGTGTGAGAGGCGTCAGACCGTTATCCAAGAAGTATCGTTTCTCCTTGCGGAGATCGACATGCTAAGCATGTCGAGATGAGGAGACTTAAAGCTGCAATGCTCCTCTGGGTAATATGCTAATTATGCAAATTGTCTTTTCAGAGAGGAAGAGAGCTAGAACTCTAGTGCCACCTATTGGAAGGTAGCAATCCTACAAGTCAATGCTGACCCTCCACAAGGAGAAGCGATACTTCTTGGTTAACAGTCTGACGCCTCTCACACAGCCAAACCAGATCTCCGCTTTGCACTGACGAGGGGCAGTTCCCCGAAACAGTGTCTGCATAGATTCTGGTTTGGCTATTATCCTAAGTCATGTGACAAGGCTCGTTAAAGGGTTGACATTGACTTGTAGGATTGCTACCTTCCAATAGGTGGCACTAGAGTTCTAGCTCTCTTCCTCTCAGAAAAGACAATTTGCATAATTAGCATATTTCTTTAAGTCTCCTCATCTCGGCATGCTTAGCATGTCGATCTCCGCAAGGAGAGATGATACCTCTTTAAAAATTCAAAAATCTGAATTAAACAATTGTTTGTTTTTTTGATGGTTTCCCTTTTAAGCTTAACCTCTTTGAGAAATTTGTACAGTTTATATTGAACCAATGCTCCGTACTGTGTGATTTAAGTGTTTCTGTATCTTGGTTTGAGTGAGTGAATTTGGTCACAGGACTTGAGCCCACGCAGGTCAACATTAGTTAAAGGGAACATGGCACCTAATTCATGCTCCTCAAACTGCGGTCAGCATGAATCCAAGCCGAGCTTAACCCCTTCAAGACCTTGCTCTTTTTCGGTTTTGCGTTTTCGTTTTTCGCTCCCCTCCTTCCCAGAGCCATAACTTTTTTTAATTTTCTGTCAATATGGCCATGTGAGGGCTTATTTTTTGCGGGACAAGTTGTACTTTTGAACGACATCATTGGTTTTAGCATGTTGTGTACTAGAAACCGGGAAACAAAATTCCAAGTGCGAAGAAATTGCAAAAAAGTGCAATCCCACACTTGTTTTTTGTTTGGCTTTTTTGCGAGGTTCACTAAATGCTAAAACTGACCTGCCATTTTAATTCTCCACGTCATTACGAGTTCATAGACACCAAACAGGCCTAGGTTATGTTTTATCTAAGTGGTAAAAAAAAATAAAAAAATTGCACAATTTTCTGATACCCGTAGCGTCTCCATTTTACGTGATCTGGGGTCTGGTGAGGGCTTATTTTTTGCGTGCCGAACTGATGTCTTTAATGATACCATTTTGGTGCAGATACGTTCTTTTGATTGCCCGTTATTACGTTTTAATGATATATCATGGCGACCAAAAAAACATAATTCTGGCGTTTCAAATTTATTTTCTCGCTACGCCGTTTAGCGATCAGGTTAATCCATTTTTCTTATTGATAGATCGGGTGATTCTGAATGCGGCGATACCAAATATGTGTAGGTTTGATTATTTTTTTTTATTATTATTGTTTTATCCCATAGAATGTAAGTCTGCAAGGACAGGGTCCTCTCTCCCCTCTGTACCAGTCTGTCACTGTAAACGTGTTTACTGTAAATGATATCTGTAACTCTGTAACCCCTTTCTCATGTACAGCACCATGGAATTAATGGTGCTATATAAATAAATAATAATAATTTGAATGGGGCGAAAGGTGGGTGATTTAAACTTTTATATATTTTTTTTTCATATTTTTTTAAAACATATATATTTTTTTTTTTTAACTTTTGCCATGCTTCATTAGCCTCCATGGCAGGCTAGAAGTTGGCACAACTCGATTGGCTCTGCTACATTGGAGCGATCGTCATATCGCCCCTGTGTAGTAGATTTACTGCATTGCTATGAGGGCCGACCACAGGGTGGCGCTCATAGCAATCCGGCATCAACAACCATAGAGGTCTCAAGGAGACCTCAGGTTGTCATGCCGACGCATCGCTGACCCCCGATCATGTGACGAGGGTCGGCGATGCGCTCATTTCCGGCCCGATGGCTGGAAGCAGTAGTTAAATGCCGCTGTTGGCATTTGACAGTGGCATTTAACTAGTTAATAGCGGCGGGTGGATCGCGATTTCACCTGCTGCTATTGCAGGCACATGTCAGCTGTTCAAAACAGCTAACATGTCCCGGCTTTGTTGCAGGCTCACCGCCGAGCTCACATCAAAGCAGGGGATCAGACCACCGCTTACTGACTCCTTAGGTAAGGCTACGTTCACATTCGCGTCTTTGGGCGCAGCGTCGTCGACGCAATCAAAAACGCATGTCAAACGCATATACACAACGCAGCGTTTTTTGACGCATGCGGTCAACGTCTTTGCAAGTGAAATACAATGCAATCACCCTTTTTTTTATATCTATGGGGTGGTCTTGTCACTGTCTAGACACTACATCACTTGTTTTTTTACTCAAAAGGCGCATACGTCGAACAACGCGGGTCAACGCAGGCACCTGCGCCCTATGCGTTTTACATAGACAGTAATGTGGTTTTTTGGCGCATTTACGATGCAAGTGCGTTGCATGCGTTGTTTACCGGAAATTTGACGCAGGAAAAATGCAACATGAAGCGTCGGCCGCGCCCTGTCTAGTGCGCCCAAATGACGCATTCGTCGTACAACGCTTGACAACGCATACCGGCGCATGTCCACGCGCGGCGCATGTCCACGCGCCCCCCCATGTTAAAGATAGGGGCGCATGACGCATGCGTCGTATCCGTCGACGACGCTGCGCCCAAAGACGCAAATGTGAACGTAGCCTTAGGAGTGTTTTATTGTCCTGGGATTGGAGTCTGGTTCTGTTGTGATGACCCCACATGGTCTGAATTTGCCCCTCAGACCATGTGGGGTCATCACAACAGAACCAGACTCCAATCAGAGGACAATAAAACACTCCTTATCTAAGAACTAGTCCAATATTTCTGGACATAACTGTTTATCACTCATGGTAATTCTGCTTCATGTCACCTGTCTTATCCATGTTTTTTTTTTTTTTTTCTTCTGTGATGTGTTGTGCATAAATTTGATTCTCCAGAATTTTTTAGTCTATGCCGGGTGAAGAGACCTGTGTAGTCTCAAAAGCTTGCAATTTGTTACCATCTTTTCAGTTAGCCATTAAAAGGTATCAACTACTGAGGACTCTCAATTCTAAATATTTGTGAAACTCCTGAACATTTGAAAGAAAAGTAATACTACCGTTAAAAAGTTTAGGGTACTTTCACACTAGCGTTTTTTTTCCTCCGTCGCAATGCGTCGTTTTGGAGTAAAAACGCATCCTGCAAAAGTGCTTGCAGGATGCGTTTTTTCGCCATAGACTTACATTAGCGACGCATTGCCACACGTCGCAACCATCTTGCGACGGTTGCGACGTGTCACGTCGGTCCGTCGCCAGCAAAAAAACGTTGCTTGTAACGTTTTTTGCAGCGTCGAGACCGTCTTTTCCGACCGCGCATGCGTGGCCGGAACTCCGCCCCCGCCTCCCCGCACCTCACAATAGGGCAGCGGATGTGTTGTAATAATGCATCCGCTGCCCCCGTTGTGCCAAATAATCACACTGTCTGTCGGCACGTCGAGCCGACGCCAGTGTGAAAGTAGCCTTAGAAATTTCCTTATTTTTGAAAGAAAAGCAGTTTTTTTCCAATGAAGTTACCATGAAATGATTCAGAAATACACTCTATACATTGTTAATGTGGTAATTGACTATTCTAGCTGCAAACGTCTGGTTTGTAATGCAATATCTTAATATCTATATCTGTATAGAGGCCCATTTCCAACAACCATCACTCCAGTGTTCTTATGGTACTTTGTGTTTGCTAACTGTGTAAGGGTACTGTCACACTCTGCAACTTTCCAACGATCACGACCAGCGATACGACCTGGCCATGATCGTTGGAAAGTCGTTGTGTAGTCGCTGGAGCCGCGCTTAGTAATCCGATGTTTACCCTGGTTACCATTGTAAATGTAAAAAAAAAAAACACATGCTCACATTCTGGTGCCTGTCACGTCCCCGGGCGTCCGCTTCCCTGCACTCCTCCTGCATCCTGTGTAAGCGCGGCCGTAAAGCAGAGCGGTGACGTCACCGCTGTGCTCTGATGTACGGCCGGCCGGCGCTGACACAGGATGCAGGAGGAGTGCAGGGAAGCGGACGCCCGGGGACGTGACAGGCACCGGAATGTAAGTATGTAGTGTTTTTTTTTTTTTTGTTTTTTTTACATTTACAATGGTAACCAGGGTAAACATCGGGTTACTAAGCGCGGCCCTGCGCTTAGTAACCCGATATTTACCCTGGTTACCAGTGAAGACATCGCTGCATCGGAGTCACACACGCCGATGCAGCGATGTCAGCGGGTGATCCAGCGACGAAATAAAGTTTCAAACGATCTGCTACGACGTACGATTCTCAGCGGGGTCCCTGATCGCAGTAGCGTGTCAGACACAGCGAGATCGTAACGATATCGCTGGAACGTCACGGATCGTGCCGTCGTAGCGACCAAAGTGCCACTGTGAGACAGTACCCTAAGAAGGCTAATGGATGGTTAGGATACCCTTGAAAACCCTTTGCAAGTATGTTGGCACAGCTGAAAAGTTTGGCTGATTAGAGAAGCTATAAACCTGACCTTCCTTTGAGCTAGTTGAGAATCTGGAACATTACATTTGTTGGTTCCATTAAACTCAAAATGGCCAGAAAAAAAGAACTTTCATGTGAAACTCGACAGTCTATTCTTGTTCTTAGAAATGAAGTCTATATTCCATGTGAGAAATTGCCAAGAAACTGAAGATTTCCTACAACGCTGTGTACTACTCCCTTCAGAAGAGAGCACAAACGGGCTCTAGCCAGAGTAGAAAGAGGAGTGGGAGGCCCCGCTGCACAACTGAGCAACAAGACAAGTACATTAGTCTGTAGTTTGAGAAATCGACTCCTCACGGGTCCTCAACTGACAGCTTCATTAAATAGTACACGCAAAACGTCGGTGTCAACGTCTACAGTGAAGAGGTGATTCCGGGATGCTGGCCTTCAGGGCAGAGTGGCAAAAAAAAGCCCTATCTGAGACTGGCTAATAAAAGGAAAAGATTAATATAGACAAAAGAACACAGACATTGGACAGAGGAAGATTGGAAAAAAGTGTTATGGACAGATGAATCCAAGTTTGAGGTGTTTGGATCACACTGAAAACCATTTGTGAGACGCAGAGCAACTGAAAAGATGCTGGAAGAGTGCCTGACGCCATCTGTTAAAGGGGTTGTCCACTACTTTCAATTAACCCCCCAATGTATCCCCCCGGGGCCCCTGATGAATTGTGCAAATACCTTTTGTTGCTGTTTTTGCCTGTGAGCGGCGCTGTAGCGGCGGCTGAGTCCGGGTCACGTGACCCCCAGGCTGCAGCCGCCGCTTATTTCCGCCGACGTCACGTCAATTTCCAGGCTCTGGAAATTGACGTGACGTCAGCAGCAGGTGTGTCCCAGCCGCACAGTCAGAGCAGTCACTCATCAAGAGTGACTGGGCTGTGGGCGGGGCTGGTGGCTGCCTGCGGGGCTGTGCTGGGGGCGGGCGGGGCTAGGCAGGGATGATGAAGGTGCGGGCGCTGGGGTCTGTATGTACGTGCTGGCGCCGGTGCTCTGCGTGCCAGCGCCGGAATGTGGGTACAGCGCCGGGGCTCTGCGCCGGCATGTGGGGGTGGGGGCCGGTGCTCTGCGTGCCAGCGCCGGTATGTGCTGGGTCTGCTGTGGGGGGTGGGGTGGTCTTTGGTGTGTGTGTGTGTGTGTGTGTGTGTGTCTGTGTGCAGGCATTGTCCGATGGGACTACAAGTCCCATCGGGCTCTGCCTGCTACAGTGACAGTCAGTGACACATTAGCCAATGATGGGACAGTAGTAGTCCCATCATCCGGCTAATGTGTTGAATGTAAAAACAAAACAAACAAAAAAAACCCACACATATACAGTACATACACATATACAGAACATGCGCCGACATGCTGCATGCACCATGCGACGACATGCGCCATGCGACGACATGCACCACGTGACGGCATGCGCCATGCGACGGCATACGACGACATGCGCCACGCGACGACATGCGCCACGCGACGACATGCGCCACGCGACGACATGCGCCACGCGACGACATGCGCCACGCGACGACATGCGCCACGCGACGACATGCGCCACGCGACGACATGCGCCACGCGACGACATGCGCCACGCGACGACATGCGCCACGCGCGCATACATACATACAGACATAGTCATACAGTCATACAGTACATACAGACATACAGTACATACAGACATACAGACATACAGTACATACAGACATACAGTACATACAGACATACAGTACATACAGACATACAGTACATACAGACATACAGGACATACAGACATACAGGACATACAGTACATACAGACATACAGTACATACAGACATACAGACATACAGTACATACAGACATACAGTACATACAGACATACAGTACATACAGACATACAGTACATACAGACATACAGTACATACAGACATAGATTACATACTCACCATCACTTGTCACTTTGATCCCCGAAGCCAGTGTCATAAAAAATATTAAAATAATAAACAACCAATATACTCCCTGATCCGCAGAAATCCAATTAAAACGAGTGTCCCACGACGATCTCCCGTGGAGAACAGGAGCATCTGCTGATGCAACCACTCTCCAGGGGCTCCAGGAAGACAATGAGGGGAGGCAGGTATCCTTCCACAATGTAGTCCCCACAATGTATTCCTACGCCCCTGTGAGAAAATAGTCCCTAGTCTCACTTTATGGCATGCTGTATGAGAAAGTTCCCACGCAGCTTTTTGCCATAAAGTGAGACCAGTGAACTATAGTAACCTCAGTGATGCACTGCAGGAGCCATTGTCCTTAAATACGTGGCACGTGGCACTTACATACGTGGCACTTACATACGTGGCACTTACATACGTGGCACTTACATACGTGGCACTTACATACGTGGCACTTACATACGTGGCACTTACATACGTGGCACTTACATACGTGGCACTTACATACGTGGCACTCACATACGTGGCACTCACATACGTGGCACTCACATACGTGGCACTCACATACGTGGCACTCACATACGTGGCACTTACATACGTGGCACTTACATATCGTGGCACTATGTCATAAAATGTTCATTACACGGTTAGGGGTGAGGTTATAGGGGTAGGGTTAGGGTTTGGATCCCTTTATCACCCTGATGGTGGTGGGTGGTTTTTCAGTGTTTTTTCTGTTTTTTTTCTATAAAAACACATGCGTTTTTAACGCAAACAAACGCGCGCGTTCAAAAACGCATGCGTTGCCGAAAACGCGTCAAAACGCATGTGAAAAAACGCATGCGTTTTTAATGTTAAGTATAGGAAAAAAACGCATGCGTTTTTTTAGCGCTAAAACGCAGCGTCCAAAAAACGCAAGTGTGAAACCAGCCTCAGTGCCGGAATTGGCGTATCTAAGGCTAGGTTCACATTTGCGTTGTGCGCCGCAGCGTCGGAGACGCAACACACAACGCAAACAAAAACGCAACAAAACGCACGCTAAAACGACGCATGCGTCCTTTTTGGCCGAAAGTTGGACGCAAAAAAAATGCAACTTGCTGCGTCCTCTGCGCCCAACGCTTGCGGCCAAAAAAACCCATGCGTCGCAAAACGCAGCACAATGCATGTCCATGCGCCCCCATGTTAAATATAGGGGCGCATGACGCATGCGGCGACGCTGCAGCGCCGAACGCTAATGTGAACGTAGACTTACAGATGCGCCATTTCTGGGGTGGCTGCGGACTGGTATTTGTAGCCGGGGGGGGGGACCAATATCCATGGCCCCTCTCTAGGCTATTAATATCAGCCCGCAGCTGTCTGCGTAGCCTTTCTGGCTATAAAATATAGGGGGACCCCACGTCATTTTTTTGGGGGGGTCCCTCTATTTTAATAGCCAGTAAAGGCTACGCAGACAGCTGCGGGCTGATATTCATAGCAGGCTACAAATATTGGCCTCGGCCGTCGGCTTTCCCCCTCTGGCGCAGAAAATTGCGCGGGAGCCCACGCCGTTTTTTTCAGTTTTTTATTAAATTAAACGCTCATTAAGCCCTGTTTCACACTTGCGTCGGCACGGGTCCATCGCTATGCGTTGGGCCGACGTACCGACGCACGTTGTGAAATTTGTGCACGTCGTGTGCAGCGGATGCAGTTTTTCAACGCATCTGCTGCCCATTCTGAAGTCCGGGGAGGAGGGGGCGGAGTTTTGGCCGCACATGCGCGGTAGAAAATGGCAGACGTGACGGATGTGCCAACGGTCCGTCAAAACACGACGCATCCATTGCACGATGGACGCGACGTGTGGCCATCCGTCGCGATCCTTCACTAATACCCGTCTATGGGTAAAAAACGCATCCTGCGAGCACATTTGCAGGATCCGTTTTTTTCCCAAAAAGACGGATTGCGAAAAACGCAAGTGTGAAAGTAGCCTTATAGAAACATCGGCCTTTCTATTATATATCTATGGATATATCTATCTATAGATATATTTATCTATAGATATATCTATAGATACATAGATGTATCTATCCATATATTTGGCTGCTTTTACACATCAGGTTTTTGCCGTGAGGCACAATCCGGCGAGTTTTGAAAAAAACGGATCCATTTTTTTCCGACGGATCCGTCTTTTTCTCATAGAGTTTCATCCGTTTTTTGCCGGATCCGTCAAAAAAGCTGTTTCCGCCGGATGGAAAACACATACAGAGGAACGTTTTTTCTGTCCGGCGAAAAAACGCACAGCGACGGATCCGGCAAAAGTATGAAACTGAGCTGTGAAATGATGAATCCGGCCTTGGAATCCGTTTTTTCATGCATGTTTCCATTCAAATCATGCACATTTTCCGTTTATTTACTTATTTCCAAAAAACGGCATTAAAACCGCGCATAAACTGCACCCAAAAAAGCATAAAAACTGCATCAAAACTGCACCAAAAACTGCATCAAAACCTGGTGCAGTTTCGCAGTTTTGGTGCGGTTTTGATACAGTTTTTGGTGCGGTTTTGATGCAGTTCTTGGTGCGGTTTCGGTGCGGCTTTTTCCGCAGCATGTGCACAACAAGTCTGCGGCTCCCATAGACTTACATTGGTTGTACACTACACTGCGGATTTGATGCAATTCAGTGCAGCAAAAAACGCTGCGGATCTGCAATCAGATCCGCAACGTGTGCACACAGCCTTAGCATTTAGTGAACCTAGCCAAAAAGCCAAGCAAAAAACAAGCGTGGGATTGCACTTTTTTTGCCATTTCATTGCACTTTGAATTTTTTTCACATTTCCTGCTACACGACATGGTAAAACCAATGGTGTCGTTCAAAAGTAGAACTTGTTCTGCAAAAGATAAGCCCTCACATGGCCATACTGACGGAAAAATTATGGCTCTGGAAAGAAGGGGAGCGATAAACGAAAACAAAAAAGCTCCAGGGGGTGAAGGGGTTTAGAAACATGGATATGGACATATCTATGGAAATAGACATAGATATATCTGTATCTATCTATCTATCTATCTATCTGTAATGGAGTGTGGGTTGGACAAATGTAAAAGAGGAGGTTGGACAGAAATGACATCACAAATCTTTCTGAAGCTAGAGGAGGGAGAGGAGGGAGGGGTGTGGGTGTGCTAGGTTCAGGCTTAGTAGCAGTGCAATGCATCATGGAACTTGTAGTATTAGAGCACAATGACTCAGGAGAAAGGAAGTTGTCGATTAACCCCATGAGAGCTGAATCCAGCACTAAAATGTGCTGCTACAGCATGATAAAAGGTAATATTGCTAAAATAAACACAGTAGATGTTTTCAGTGGCCCATAATAGCAAGATTTATGAAAAAAAAAAAAAAAGGTTATAGTAGTGGACAACTTCTTTAAGCATGGTGGAGGTAATGTGATGGTCTGGGGTTGTTTTGGTGCTGGTAAAGCGGGAGATTTGTACAAGGTAAAAGGGATATTGAATAAGGAAGGCCATCACTCCATTTTGCAACACCGTGCCATACCCTGTGGACAGTGCTTGATTGGAGGCAATTTCATCCTACAACAGGACAATAACCCAAAGCACACCTCCAAATTATGCAAGAACTATTTAGGGAAGAAGCAGGCAGCTGGTATTCTATCTGTAATGGAGTGGCCAGCGCAGTCAGCAGAACTCATCCCATTGAGCTGTTGTGGGAGCAGCTTGACCGTATGGTACGCGAAAAGTGCCCATCAAGCCAAACCAACTTGTGGGAGGGGCTTCTGGAAGCATGGGGTGAAATTTCTCCAGATTACCTCAGCAAATTAACTGCTAGAATGCCAAAGGTCTGCAATGCTGTAATTGCTGCAAAGGGAGCATTCTTTGACGAAAGCAAAGTTTGAAGGAGAAAATTATTTATTTACTTGGCAATGTCTGGACTAGATTTTCAATTCATTTGGCAAATAATTTGATTAATAAAAGTATGCGTTTTCATGGAAAACACAATTGTCTGGGTGACCCTAAACTTTTGAACGGTAGTGTACCTGGCTACAATCATGACCTGTTCCCTTCAACATGGCCTGTAATATATATCTATAAAGTTTAGTAATACTTTAAGAATAAAATCTCCATCATGTAGCGTATTACCAAAATGCTCTCTCGAAGCTGTGGAATTAACATTCAGTAGCATCAGCCTAGCTACTAAACCTTAGGAGTCCTCTTATGTTTATAGTAGGGTGCTGGTTTATGGTCTCTATCCTTGAAAGCCCTTACTAGTCAAATTCACATTTACAAATTTTACATTCCTCTAGGAACATTGTCTCTAAGGAACTTTATCACATGAGCCTATTTCAGGTTAGGTTCACATTAACTTATGTAGTTTCCTAGCAAGATTTTTGTTTTGCTAGATACCGTATGTTTCTCCCCATCTTATCTTAGTATTGAAGATTTTGCTGTTCTGTAAGTTTTCAGTCCATTGGCTGAGACAGTAGGACAGTAGGAACGGTATTGTGTTTTAGTGGCTGCATTGTATTTTTGCTACTTTTATAGTTTACACTTATGACTGCAGATGTAAACTTGTTTTGCTTGCTGTTCTGTTAGTCAGGAGGTTAGCAGGTTTATTAGCAGGCATCTGGCATAGCCTAGGTTTATTTGCAAAAGCTTGCCAGTGTTAATGTTCTTATCACAAGAGTGAAACCTTTGGTGCACATTTAAGTAGATCTGCTGTTCAGCCTTGGTATAGGAAGCATGAATTATGGAGTGGCCTGAGAGATCAGATATTGAAGCGCAAAGAGAGAAGCACAAGTTAAGAATTGCATAATAGCTAACACTAAAGGATGGGTATTTGTAATAAGAATATGATCTAAATCTAGTGGCAATATATCATTTTTTATATTTTTATTATTCCTCTCCCACGGCTCAAAACCACCTGAAGCAGATGTCTGTACCACACTTTGTTTTTATTTTTACATTTAAACGGACATTGGCAAAAAAAATGCAGGTATGCTGGCTCTCCACTTTGTAAGCGTAGGTTATTTCTCTTGTCTGTCTTTTATTCATATTAAGAAGTAATGTTTCTTTTACTAAAGGTGCCTAATACATATCGGATAATGTTTGGACGAATGCACTTTTCTTGATTCTTCTATACATATTGAAAATGTTCAGTTCTGCCAAGATTTAATAAGGCTGCTTTCAGACATGTCTGTCTTGTGAGCGAAAGGATAGGTGTTATAAAGGGTCTCTGTTGGAAGTACAGTCAATCCTTTAAATACACCTTCCCACCAGTTGTTTTACCTCAATATCCACCCCCTCTTCTGACACCTCTGGCTTTATAGAGCCAGAGAAGGGTGGAGATAAATGAAAAACAGGTTGGAAGGTGTAGGTACCGTAAATGTTTGGCCACACCATAATGCACCAAGCGCATGTTCTTGGTTTGAGCAGTCATTCTGTTCTGACAGTCCTTTTAAATGCAAACTACCCAATCCTTCTCTCTGTGACATCTGTTTGGGGGAGAGATTGTAAATATATCATTGCACATCAGATGGTCGGCTGGTCCCTACAGCTGACTTGCTAGAGGACATCTGAGGAAAACCTAGTGACACTAGATGAAACTGTAAGGTTTATCTCAAGCTCCTATCATTAGTTAACCAGATTATTTCCACCAGCATTTCAGAGGCTTTGGATTACATTTCACTTCAGTGATCATAAAGTCTGGTGAGTTTCTCTTCTCTGGTATGTGCTGTGATGGGGCAGTTTCTACAACCCTTGGCAAAAATTATGGAATCACCGGCTTTGGAGGATGTTCATTCAGTTGTTTAATTTTGTAGAAAAAAGACAGATCACAGACATGTAACCATTACTGACTACCACATTTTTTTTTGTTCTTGATTTCTTTTAGTGTTTCTTAAAGCCAGAAAGTTGCCATTTTAAATGACTTTAGTTTTGTGCCATGTCTGTGATCTGCTTTTTTTTTTTTCTTCTTCTACAAAATGAAACAACTGAATGAACATCCTCCAAATCCGGTGATTCTATAACTTTTGCCAGGGGTTGTATTCAGTATCTGAATGTTAGGCTGGGGTCACACTTGCGAGTGCAATGCAAGAAACTCGCGTGAGTCTCTCACCTCAATGCCTGGCACTGGAGACCGGAGCATGTAAGTAATGGCCACTTATCAATGTATGGAGTGCTGTGTTCGACCCTGTACTTTACTTAGTTTTGGCTGCAGGAGCAGTTTTCAGCTGGTTGATTGTTGGACACTCACCAATTTCCAATTGATAACTTATCCTGTGAAGAAGCTATTAAATCGACAATCCTGAACAACCCATTTAATCTGCAAGTGGAGGACTTGTCATAGTTCTTAATGGTTTAACCTAAAGGCCCCGTCTCACATAGCGAGATCGCTAGCGAGATCGCTGCTGAGTCACAAGTTTTGTGACGCAACAGCGACCTCCATAGCGATCTCGCTATGTGTGACACGTACCAGCGATCAGGCCCCTGCTGCGAGATCGCTGGTCGTGTCGGAATGGCCTGGACCTTTTTTTGGTCGTTGAGGCCCTGCTGACATCGCTGAATCGGTGTGTGTGACACCGATCCAGCGATGTCTTCACTGGTAACCAGGGTAAACATCGGGTTACTAAGCGCAGGGCCGCGCTTAGTAACCCGATGTTTACCCTGGTTACCAGCGTAAATGTAAAAAAAAACAAACAATACATACTCGCCTTCTGATGTCCGTCAGGTCCCTTGCCGTCTGCTTCCTGCTCTCACTGACTGCCGGCCGTACAGTGAGAAGTGAGAGCACAGCAGTGACGTCACCGCTGCGCTCTCAGTGTACGGCGGCTCAGTCAGTCAGAGCAGGAAGCAGACGGCAAGGGACCTGGACACCGAAAGGCGAGTATGTACTGTTTGTTTTTTTTGGTAACCAGGGTAAACATCGGGTTACTAAGCGCGGCCCTGCGCTTAGTAACCCGATGTTTACCCTGGTTACCCGGGTGCTGCAGGGGGACTTCGGCATCGTTGAAGACAGTTTCAACGATGCCGAACTCGTTCCCCTGATCGTTGGTCGCTGGGGAGAGCGGTCTGTGTGACAGCTCCCCAGCGACCACACAACGACTTACCAACGATCACGGCCAGGTCGTATCGCTGGTCGTGATCGTTGGTAAATCGCTAAGTGAGACGGGGCCTTTAGTCTCTCACTACATACAGCGCTCTCCGCTGCCACATTAAGGAAAAAGCTGTAGCAGGTTTTCTGTTGCTGCGTTTAGCCAAGTGATGCTGCAAGTTGTATTCCCTTATATTACAGAGCATTTCCAGATACACTAAAAGCATCCAACAGGAAGTTATATAGCAGCATGCATTTCCCCATGTCTTTTACGTGCTACACAGTGTATTCCCCTAGACGCTTTTGTTCCAGCTTTCAAGCAGACTAATTAGCGAGGAGAGACAACCTAGAATAAAACATATAACGTTTGTCGTGATTTATCCAATTTTTAAGACTATAAACAAACCAAAATAATAAAGTGCAAGTGCTGAATAAAGTTACCAGTGCTCAATAATAAATGAATTGGTCTCACCACTTCTGTAGTAGTTCTTTGCGGGTCGTGGGTACGCAGGAGCCCAGAGGATAACTGTTAACCGAAAAATGAGGGGGTGGGGAGTTTCTAATATCCCTTGTCGTGCCCCTGTGTTGCTCCTGCCCTTACAAGGACAGTCCCCAAGTAAGGCTACTGATATGTACCCACCAGATGTCAAAGCTCCCTATGCCTTTCCTCCCCTATTTAGGGGAGCAAAAAATATATATGTGGGAAAATCAAAAGTTCCTGCATTGGCAAGCAAACCTTCATCTCAGGTCTGGCTAGTTTAAGCAAACACCTGTTCTCATGAAGCCTGGTACATAATGTGAGAACTTTATTCAGCACTTGCACTTTATCCCTTTGCTTTTTGTTGTGATTTATTAAGTTTTTTAGACTATAGATTAAAAGTTATGTTTTATTCTATATTGTCTCTCGTCGCTAATCAGTCATATTATTTTGAGAGTAATTTTGGGGTGGGTCATATAGACTGCACCTATTTGCTAATTTTCAGCTTTCAAGCAGGAAGTCTCACAAAGCTGTCAAAATAGTGAGATGATGCAGAGCTGACTTCAGTCACTCTTGCCTAATGTGTGTCTTGTGCCCTATCATATGTTTTGATATGCGCACAATGTGCACAAAGAATTGCTGTGTCCATGACCCCTAATAAAATATCTGCTTTCGTTATGAAAGATGAACATCCCCCCCCCCCCCCCCTCCAAAAAAAAAAAGACGTTGATCCTAGTAAAAAAAATTAAATGTTTCATTTTGGGGTCTGTGTATGTTGCTTTGTAAACCTCAACGCTTTTTAATAAGGTTCTCCGCTGACAATAGCAGGCGAGGGAGATGTATTAACGAGTTTACTAGTTTTCGGTCATTAAAAATTGTGCTGCTTATTGTAAACAATCACTGTGCAGCTTTCATTTTATAAGAGCAATTTAAGAAATGAAAGCTGCGCTTTGGTTTCTGTGGTTAAAGTGGTTTTTTTTATTTTTTTTTGTTTTGTCCATTTTGATAAAGGAGGCCCAATAATCATAAGTCATAGAGGGTTTAACCCCTTTCTGCCATTGGATGTACTATCCCCTCCATGTGACCTGGGACTTAATCCCCATGGACGGGATATTACGTCATACCCGATCAGCAGCGCTCACAAGGGGAGCGCGTCCGGGTGTTAGCTGACGGACCGCTCCTGGCACATTAACCCCCGGAACACTGCAATCAAATATGATCGCTGCGTTCCGGTGGCATAGGGAAGCATCGCGCAGGGAGGGGGCTCCCTGAGACCCTCGGATGTGAACGCGTTGTTCCGAGACTCTCCTCCCTGCAGGCCCCTGGATCCAAGATGGCCGCGGGGTCCTTCCTGGTCCTGCAGGGAGGTGGCATGCGAGCACCTACTGAGAGCAGGCGCCTCCAGCACTGCCTGTCAGATTGCTGATCTGACACAGTGCTCTGCAAAGTGTCAGATCAGCGATCTGACACTATACAGTGATGTCCCACCCTGGGACAAAGTAAAAAAAAAAAAATTAAAATAAGTGTGTGTGTATATGTGTATATGTGTATATGTGTATATGTGTATATGTGTATATGTGTGTATGTGTGTATATGTGTATATGTGTGTATATATATATATATATATATTTGTCTAAGGGTTTTTCCGTCTGTCTGTCCTGGAAATCCCGCGTCTCTGATTGGTCGAGGCCGCCAGGCCTCGACCAATCAGCGACGGGCACAGCATGGTGACGATGTCATAATGGAAATCCCGCCAGGCCTCGACCAATCAGCGACGGGCACAGTATCGACGTAGATGTCATAATGGTTGCCATGGCGACGATGTCATAAAGGTTGCCTCGACCAATCAGCGACGGGCACAGTCTGCCGCGAATTCTGGAATAATCATTGTCCATATACTACGGGGACATGCATATTCTAGAATACCCGATGCATTAGAATCGGGCCACAGTCTAGTATATATATATAATTGTCTAAGGGTTTGTCTGTCTGTCCTGGAAATCCCGCGTCTGATTGGTCGAGGCCACCTGGGCCTCGACCAATCAGCGACGGGCACGGCATGGCGACGATGATGTCATAAAGGTTGCCTCGACCAATCAGCGACGGGCACAGTCTGCCGCAAGTTCGCCTAGACCAATCAGCGACGGGCACAGTATCGACGTAGATGTCATTAATAGTTGCCATGGCGACGATGATGTCATAAAGGTTGCCTCGACCAATCAGCGACGGGCACAGTCTGCCGCGAATTCTGGAATCATCATTGTCCATATACTACGGGGACATGCATATTCTAGAATACCCGATGCGTTAGAATCGGGCCACAATCTAGTAATTTATAATTGTCTAAGGGTCACTTCCGTCTTTCTGTCTGTCCTTCTGTCTGTCCTCAACTTCCGTCACGGTTATTCATTTGCTGATTGGTCTCGCCAGCTGCCTGACATGGCTGCCGCGACCAATCAGCGACGGCCACAGTCCGATTAGTCCCTCCCTATTCCCCTGCAGTCAGTGCCCGCTCCATACTCCCCACAGTCACCGCTCACACAGGGTTAATGCCAGCGGTAACGGACCGCGTTATGCCGCGGGTAACTGACTCCGTTACCGCCGCTATTTAACCCTGTGTGACCAAGTTCTTACTATTGACGCTGCCTGTGCAGCGTCAATAGTAAAAGGATCTAATGTTAAAAATAATTAAAAAAAATAACGCTGGACCTATATGGAGACTGTGAAGGTTATCCTGTGAAGCGCCGTCGTCAGACGCGGAGTCCACCGCTAGTCTAGCGTTTACTTAAGGCGCCACATGTACCCCGGGACAATATTGTCTCTATACGCAAGTCTCACCATAGTACGTTACTGATGAAGGTCCATATGACGGACCGAAACGTTTATTGGGTACTACAATAAATACTTCACTAAAGCATCAAGTTGAGTGCTAGGTTTTTTTCACTGTCACGGTCATGTGACCGCGACGTCATCACACCCTGGGACCGGAAGCTGCCGCCTGTACCGCGCACAGGGGACAGAACTACAAGTATGGTTAGTATGTTAGAACTACAAGGGGCCCTCGGATCGGAAGGTTAGTATGTTTATTTTTTAACCTGTGACATACGTGGCTGGGCAATATACTATGTGGCTGGGCAATATACTATGTGGCTGGGCAATATACTATGTGGCTGGGCAATATACTATGTGGCTGGGCAATATACTATGTGGCTGGGCAATATACTATGTGGCTGGGCAATATACTATGTGGCTGGGCAATATACTATGTGGCTGGGCAATATACTAAGTGGCTGGGCAATATACTACGTGGCTGGGCAATATACTACGTGGCTGGGCAATATACTACGTGGCTGGGCAATATACTACGTGGCTGGGCAATATACTACGTGGCTGGGCAATATACTACGTGGCTGGGCAATATACTACGTGGCTGGGCAATATACTACGTGGCTGGGCAATATACTACGTGGCTGGGCAATATACTACGTGGCTCTGTGCTGTATACTACGTGGCTCTGTGCTGTATACTACGTGGCTCTGTGCTGTATACTACGTGGCTCTGTGCTGTATACTACGTGGCTGGGCAGTATACTACGTGGCTCTGTGCTGTATACTACGTGGCTGGGCAGTATACTACGTGGCTGGGCAGTATACTACGTGGCTGGGCAGTATACTACGTGGACATGCATATTCTAGAATACCCGATACGTTAGAATCGGGCCACCATCTAGAATGTGTATGTATGTATGTATGTATTCTCTTAATTAAGAAAAATAATATTCCAATAAATTTTTTTATGTAAAAAAACATTAAAAGTACACATTTAATTTTTTATTATTATGTTTCACCGCATCTGTAACGACCCGACCTATAAAACTGTCCCACTAGTTATTCCCTTCAGTGAACACCATAAAAAAAGGCAAAAAACTATGCTTTATCATCATACCACCGAACAAAAAGTGGCATAACACGCAATCGAAAAGACTGATATAAATAAACATGGTACCGCTGAAAACGTCATCTTGTCCCTCGCAAAAAACGAGCCGCCATACAGCGTCATCAACGAAAAAAGTTATAGCTCTCAGAATAAAGCGATGCAAAAAGTTTTTTTTATATAAAATAGTTTTTATTGTATTAAAGCGCCAAAACATAAAGATATAAATGAGATATCACTGTAATCGTACTGATCCGAAGAATAAAATATAAAATTATAGCTCTCAAAATGTGACGCAAAAACAGTTTTTTTGCAATAAAAAGCGTCTCTTGGTGTGTGACAGCTCCCAAATATAAAAACCCGCTATAAATAGTAAATCAAACCCCCCTTTAGCGCCGCCTTAGTTAGTGAAAAATAATAAAATAAAAAAAATGTATTTATTTCTATTTTCCCGTTGGGGTTTGGATTACATTTGGGATCAGGGTTGGGATTAGAGTTAAGGGTGTCAAAGTTAGGGGTGTGGTTAGGGTTGGGATTAGGGTTAGGGGCATGTTCGTGTTAGGGATGTGCTTAGGGTTAGGGGTGTGTTCGGGTTAGGGTTGGAGTTAGAATTGGGGGTTTCCACTGTTTAGGCACATCAGGGGCTCTCCAACGCAACATGGCGTGCGATCTCAATTCCAGCCAATTCTGCGTTGAAAAAGTAAAACTGTGCTCCTTCCCTTCCGAGCTCTCCCTTATGCCCAAACAGGGGTTTACCCCAACATATGGGGTATCGGCGTACTCGGGAAAAATTTCACAACAACGATTGGGGTCCAATTTATCTTGTTACTCTTGGGAAAATAAAAATTTGGGGGCTAAAAAATCATTTTTGTGGGGAAAATTTTTTTTTTTCACTGCTCTGCGTTATAAACTGTAGTGAAGCGCTTGGGGGTTCAAAGTTCTCAGAACACATCTAGATAAGTTCCTTGGGGGGTCTAGTTTCCAATATGGGGTCATTTGTGGGGAGTTTCTACTGTTTAAGTACATCAGGGGCTCTGCAAACGCAATGTGACGCCCGCAGATCATTCCATGTCTGCATTCCAAACGGCGCTCCTTCACTTCTGAGCTCTGCCATGCGCCCAAACAGTGTTTTACCCCCACATATGGGGTATCGGCGTACTCAGGACACATTGCACAACAACTTTTGGGGTCCAATTTCTTCTGTTACCCTTGGGAAAATAAAAAATTGAGGGCAAAAATATCCTTTTTAGTAAAAAGATCCTTTTTAGTAAAAACATGATTTTATTTTTACGGCTCTACATTATAAACTTCTGTGAAGCACTTGGTGGGTCAAAGTGCTCACCACACATCTAGATAAGTTCCTTAGGAGGTCTACTTTCCAAAATGGTCTCACTTGTGGGGGGTTTCCACTGTTTAGGCACATCAGGGGCTCTCCAAACGCGACATGGCGTCCGATCTCAATTCGAGCCAATTTTGAATTGGAAAGTCAAACGGCACTCCTTCACTTCCGAGCTCAGCCGTGTGCCCAAACAGTGGTTCCCCCCACATATGGGGTATCTGCGTACTCAAGACAAATTGTACAACAACTTTTGGGGTCCAATTTCTCCTATTACCCTTGGTAAAATAAAACAAATTGGATCTGAAGTACATTTTGTGTGAAAAAAAAGTTAAATGTTCGTTTTTTTTTTTTTTTTTTTAAACATTCCAAAAATTCCTGTGAAACACCTGAAGGGTTAATAAACTTCTTGAATGTGGTTTTGAGCACTTTGATGGGTGCAGTTTTTAGAATGGTGTCACACTTGGGTTTTTTCGATCATATAGACCCCTCAAAGTGACTTCAAATGTGATGTGGTCCCTAAAAAAAAAATAAAAAAAAAATAAATTAATAAATGGTGTTGTAAAAATTAGAAAAATGTCTGGTCTACTTTTAACCCTTATAACCCTCTAGCAAAAAAAAAAATTTGGGTTCCAAAATTGTGCTGATGTAAAGTAGACATGTGGGAAATGTTAGGTATTAAGTATTTTGTGTGACACATATCTCTGATTTAAGGGCATGAAAATTCAAAGTTGGAAAATTGCAACATTTTCGCCAAATTTCTGTTTTTTCACAAATAAACGCAAGTAATGTCAAGGAAATTTTACCACTAACATGAAGTACAATATGTCACGAGAAAACATTGTCAGAATCACTGGGACCCCATGCAAGCGTTCCAGAGTTATAACCTCATAAAGGGACAGTGGTCAGAATTGTAAGTATTGGCCTGGTCATTAACATGCAAACCACCCTTGGGGGTAAAGGGGTTAATATCCGCATTGATGCTCACCCTCCTACTCTGGCATATCAAAAGTACAACTAGGGTCTAAAAGTGCTCATACAACCTGCTGAACATCTACATTTCCTGACTCCCTCATACATGTCAAAACTCTGCTGAGCACTTATGTGTTTTCTATGAAGAGATAGAAGACATTCGTGGTAGAATAAAAGGATCAGATGGGTGAATTAGGATCGGTCTTTGTCTCCAATATCATTAGAGATTCTTGTCCTCTTTAGACCTAGGGGACACAACCTCTGGCCTCCAAATACCATACTTGGTCATAGAAAAAGACTTGTTTATTGACTGCTCACATGTATTTTCCCTATCATAGAGGATTGCTCCGTAAGTAGTGTTGGTGCTTTGTCACAATCGCTGGTTTCTCCATAAATTAAAAAAAACACAAAAAAAACGCAAATTGAGCTTGGAATAAGTTGGTATAAATGCAGCACATAAATGTTCACTTTCGCCATAAAGTCAGAGAGGACTGCTTCTTCAGTAATGTTGGTGCTTTCTCACAATCTCTGGTATCTCCTTAAATAAAACAAACACATGAGCCATTCACATGGTGAACAAGCCTGTAGGGACACTGTTCACACCACCAAGAAACTGAGACAAAAAAAAAAGGCACAGTAAAACCAAAAAATATCAGTAAGCAGCAATTGCTAGTAAAAAGATGGAAAAACACAGGGTATTTGGTAAAAACATTTTTTTCTTTGCAAGTGCTTTTACTAGCACTTGCTGTTTACTGATATTTTCTGTAACAGAGTTTTTTTTTTTGTTTTACTGTGCTTTTTTGTGTCTCTATCTCCATAAATAAGTAGACTTTTTTGATTCCTGTTTGGAATTCCAGTATTAGAGAAGGTGGCGAGTTGGCTGTGCTTGTGTGGGGTATTTTTTATTGTAGTTTATGGGAGCAGTAAAACATGAAGCAATTTTAACTTCAATGGAAAAAAATGCACCACATGTCTGCTGGGAGTGTGAATGGAGGTGAAGGGGACATTCCTTCTCATGATAGTATAGGGTCCTGGCCATCATGGTTTATGGAGTTTCATCCATACACAAGTTCCTGTTCCCTAAAGGCCATTGGGTGGTTGTCTTGCAAATGAAGGCTATTGTACACTGATAAGCCAAACCCAGGAGTGGAACACTATAATGAACAGATTTATTTTTTTTTCTTCTATGTTTTTGATCTGCTGCTTGCTTTGGCTTAATGAATCCTCAAAACCAAAGAAATGGGGTGGACTCTAAGCTAGTAAATGTGCAAAGTGTAAGAACATATTCACACTGTGGCTGTTTCACAGCAAAATGAGCATATGCCCAACAGCTAGTATTAGTATATGTAAATAAGATGGGTTGCTTAAAGGGACTCTGTCACCTGAATTTGGCGGGCCCTGTTTACGGTCCGATGGGCGGTGTTTTCTGTGCTTTCATTCACCCCTTTCTTTCCCGCCGGCCGCAATATTGTCTTGAATTGGATTAGGTTGCCTCAATAGTACACGCGTGCGCAATGCGATCTTGCCTTGCACAGTATGCTTTGCCCAACTGCGGGCAAAGCCGAAAAGCATTAGTGCGCATGCGCCGGCGCACTATGTCCCGGAAGTATTTCGCTGTGTTTCGCTACGGAGGAAACCTAATCCAATTCAAGACAATATTGCGGCCGGCGGGAAAGGAAGGGGTGAATGAAAGCACAGAAAACACCGCCCATCGGACCGTAAACAGGGCCCGCCAAATTCAGGTGACAGAGTCCCTTTAATTAACACTATTATGTTGAAAAAAAAACATAAGCCATCCCACCATGACAAGGATGGTCCTAGCCTTCATATGTATATTTCATCTTTATATTTCTTTATTTTCTGTATAGCTTCCCATGGATGGCTGTCTGTCAGAACCCTGTTCTGCTCAGCATTTATACTGCATATAGCATTTATACATTTATCAATTTGTATTGAGGTCTTTTGACACAAGTAAGGTTTTAAAACTAGACATGGGTTAGGACCTTCCTGATGGGTACATCTTGTCCTGGTGGGATGGCTTTTATGCATTTTTGATCAAAATGGCGTTGAGTAATTACCCTATGTTATTTACTTCTACTATTTACTTATTTACGTGTTCTTTATGGTATATGCTCATTTTGTTTTTTCTTAGATTTTGTCTTTAACCCCTTAATGACCGCGGATAAGCCTTTTAACGGCGGCAGTTAAGGGTACTTATTCCCCAGCGTTGCTTTTTAATGGTGCTGAGAAGTGTATAGTGCTCCCCAGCGTCAGAAAGTTTCTGGGATTTTGGCTACCAGGGGGTAGCTGAGACCCCGGAGAACATGACTCGGGTTGACTTTTGCTGTCCCCTGTCACCAAATAACGGCGATCACAAAAAGTCTGTTTTTTCCATTCATTTCTCTCTCCTAAGATATGATCTAGCATACCAGAGGAGAGAGAAATGGGGTCCCCGAACCATCCTGGACCCCCTACTCTTTCCCCCGGCCCGCCGCGTCATCTTCCTGGAAGAAAATGGCGGGCACAATATGCACCTTGAGAACTGCCAGCCGGTACCCAGCAACAATAGATAGATTTTTCCTATTGGTTTATTTTGATCACTGTGATAATAGACCCTATCAAAGTGATCAATATAAAAAAATAAATAAATAGTAAATCCAACCCCACTTTGTCACCCCCTTAGATAAAAAAAAAAAAAAAAAAAAAAAAAAAATTGCTGGGGTTGGGGCTCGGATTGGGGGTTACAGTTGTGGTGTGTTGGGGTTATGGCTGTTTAGGCACATCAGGGGGTCTCCAAACATGGCACCCGCCATCCATTCCAGCCAATTTAGCGGTCAAAGTCAAATGGTGCTCCCTCCCTTCTGAGCCCTGCCATGCGCCCAAACAGTGGCTATCTCCAACATACGGGGTATCGGTGTATACAGGAGAAATTGCACAACAAACATTTTTTTCCTGATACCCTTGTGAAAAAAGTGTGGGTCTAAAGTTAAATTTTTTTTATTTTTTTTTTTTTGTGAAAAAAGTTAAATATAAATTTTTTTTCCTTCAACATTGGTTTAGTTCTTGTGAAGCACCTGAAGGGTTAATAAAATTCTTGAATGTGGTTTTGCGCACCTTGTGTGGTGCAGTTTTTAGAATGTTGTCACTTTTGGGTATTTTCTGTCATATTGACTTCTCCATAGTCACTTCAAATGTGAAGTGGTCCCTTAAAAAAAAATTAAAGTTTGTTTAAAATTTTGTTGGAAAAATGAGATCGCTGGTCAACATTTAACCCTTATAACGTCCTGACAAAAAAAAAATGGTTTTCAAAATTGTACTGATGTAAAATTGACATGTGGGAAATGTTATATTAAATGTTAATTACGAAATTTTCAACATTTTTGCCAAGTTTCCGTATTTTTTTGTTTAACCCCTTCATGACCTTGCCGTTTTTTGCAATTCTGACCAGTGTCCCTTTATGAGGTAATAACTCAGGAACGCTTCAACGGATCCTAGCGATTCTGAGATTGTTTTTTCGTGACATATTGGGCTTCATGTTAGTGGTAAATTTAGGTCGATAATTTCTGAGTTTATTTGTGAAAAAAGCGGAAATTTGGCAAAAATTTTGAAAATTTCGCAATTTTCACATTTTGAATTTTTATTCTGGTAAACCAGAGAGTTATGTGACACAAAATAGTTAATAAATAACATTTCCCACATGTCTACTTTACATCAGCACAATTTTGGAAACAAATTTTTTTTTTGCTAGGAAGTTATAAGGGTTAAAATTTGACCAGTGATTTCTCATTTTTACAACAAAATTTACAAAACCATTTTTTTTAGGGACCACCTCACATTTGAAGTCAGTTTGAGGGTTCTATATGGCTGAAAATACCCAAAAGTGACACCATTCTAAAAACTGCACCCCTCAAGGTGCTCAAAACCACATTCAAGAAGTTTATTAACCCTTCAGGTGTTTCACAGCAGCAGAAGCAACATGGAAGTAAAAAATGAACATTTAACTTTTTAGTCACAAAAATGATATTTTAGCGAAATTTTTTTTATTTTCCCAAGGGTAAAAGGAGAAACTGGACCACGGACGTTGTTGTCCAATTTGTCCTGAGTACGCTGATACCTCATATGTGGGGGTAAACCACTGTTTGGGCGCACGGCAGGGCTCGGAAGGGAAGGAGCGCCATTTGACTTTTTCAATGAAAAATTGGCTCCAATCTTTAGCGGACACAATGTCGCGTTTGGAGAGCCCCCGTGTGCCTAAACATTGGAGCTCCCCCACAAGTGACCCCATTTTGGAAACTAGACCCCCCAAGGAACTTATCTAGAAGCATAGTGAGCACTTTAAACCCCCAGGTGCTTCACAAATTGATCCGTAAAAATGAAAAAGTACTTTTTTTTTCACAAAAAAATTATTTTAGCCTCAATTTTTTCATTTTCACATGGGCAACAGGATAAAATGGATCCTAAATTTTGTTGGGCAATTTCTCCTGAGTACACCAATACCTCACATGTGGGGGTAAACCACTGTTTGGGCACATGGTAAGGCTCGGAAGGGGAGGCGTGCCATTTGACTTTTTGAATGGAAAATTAGCTCCAATCGTTAGCGGACACCATGTCGCGTTTGGAGAGCCCCTGTGTGCCTAAACATTGGAGCTCCCCTACAAGTGACCCCATTTTGGAAACTAGACCCCCCAAGGAACTTATCTAGATGCATAGTAAGCACTTATAACCCCCAGGTGCTTCACAGAAGTTTATAACGCAGAGCCATGAAAATAAAAAATAATTTTTCTTTTCTCAAAAATGATTTTTTAGCCCACAATTTTTTATTTTCCCAAGGGTAATAGGAGAAATTGGACCCCAAAAGTTGTTGTCCAGTTTCTCCTGAGTACGATGATACCCCATATGTGGGGGTAAACCACTGTTTTGGCACACGTCGGGGTTCGGAAGGGAAGTAGTGACGTTTTGAAATGCAGACTTTGATGGAATGCTCTGCGGGCGTCAGGTTGCGTTTGCAGAGCCCCTGATGTGCCTAAACAGTAGGAACTCCCCACAATTGACTCCATTTTGGAAACTAGACCCCCAAGGGAACTTATCTAGATGTGTAGTGAGCACTTTGAACCCCCAAGTGCTTCACAGAAGTTTATAACGCAGAGCCGTGAAAATAAAAAATGTGTTTCCTTTCCTCAAAAATATTTTTTTAGCCCAGAATTTTTTTATTTTTGCAAGAGTAACAGGAGAAATTGGACCCCAAAAGTTGTTGTCCAGTTTCTCCTGAGTACGCTGATACCCCATATGTGGGGGTAAACCACTGTTTGGGCACATGCCGGGGCTCGGAAGGGAAGTAGTGACGTTTTGGAATGCAGACTTTGATGGAATGGTCTGCGGGCATCATGTTACGTTTGCAGAGCCCCTGATATGCCTAAACAGTAGAAACCCCCCACAAGTGACCCCATTTTGGAAACTAGACCCCCCAAGGAACTTATCTAGATGTGTGGTGAGCACGTTCAACCCCCAAGTGCTTCACAGAAGTTTACAACGCAGAGCCGTGAAAATAAAAAATCATTTTTCTTTCCTCAAAAAAGATGTTTTAGCAAGCAATTTTTTATTTTCACAAGGGTAACAGGAGAAATTGGACCCCAACAGTTGTTGCCCAGTTTGTCCTGAGTACGCTGGTACCCCAAATGTGGGGGTAAACCACTGTTTGGGCGCACGTCGGGGCTTGGAAGGGCGGGAGCACCATTTGACTTTTTGAACGCAAGATTGGCTGGAATCAATGGTGGCGCCATGTTGCGTTTGGAGACCCCTGATGTGCCTAAACAGTGGAAACCCCTCAATTCTAACTTCAACACTAACCCCAACACACCCCTAATCCTAATCCCAACTGTAGCCATAACCCTAATCACAACCCTAACCCCAACACACCCCTAACCACAACCCTAACCGCAACACAACCGTAACCCTAATTCCAACCCTAATCCTAACCCTAATCCCAACCGTAACCCTAATCCCAACCCTAACCACAACTGTAACCCCAACACACCCCTAACCCTATCCGTAACCCTAACCACAAGCCTAATCTTAACCCTATTTCAAACCCTAGCCCTAATTCCAACCCTAACTCTAATTCCAACCCTAACCCTAAGGCTATGTGCCCACGTTGCGGATTCGTGTGAGATTTTTCCGCACGATTTTTGAAAAATCTGCAGGTAAAAGGCACTGCGTTTTGCCTGCGGATTTACAGCAGATTTCCAGTGTTTTTTTTGTGCGGATTTCACCTGCGGATTCCTATTGAGGAACAGGTGTAAAACGCTGCAGAATCCGCACAAAGAATTGACATGCTGCGGAAAATACAATGCAGCGTTTCTGCACGGAATTTTCCGCACCATGGGCACAGCGGATTTGGTTTTCCTTAGGTGTACATGGTACTGTAAACCTGATGGAAAACTGCTTCGAATTCGCAGCGGCCAATCCGCTGCGGATCCGCGGCCGATCCGCTGCGGATCCGCGGCCGATCCGCGGCCGATCCGCTGCGGATCCGCGGCCGATCCGCTGCGGATCCGCGGCCGATCCGCTGCGGATCCGCGGCCGATCCGCGGCCGATCCGTGGCGGATCCGCGGCGGATCCGCGGTGGATCCGCTCTGTGTGCACATGCCGTAACCCTACCCCTAACCCTACCCGTAACCCTAACCCTACCCCTAACCCTAGTTCTAACCCTAACCCTAGTGGAAAAAGAAAAAAAAATATTTTCTTTATTTTATTATTGTCCCTACCTATGGGGGTGATAAAGGGGGGAGTTTATTTATTATTTTTTTTATTTTAATCGCTGTGGTAGAACCTACCACAGCGATCAAAATGTACCTGTAACGAATCTGCCAGCCTGCAGATTTGGCGGGCGCATGCCATCTTGGAAGATGGCGGCGCCCAGGGAGAAGACGGACCGACTTCGGGAGGATCGGTAAGTATGAGGGGGTGGTGGGGGGGTGGATCGGAGCACAGGGGGGGGGATCGGAGGACGGGGGGAGCGGACAGGAGCACGGGGGAGCGGACAGGAGCACGGGGGAGCGGACAGGAGCACGGGGGAGCGGACAGGAGCACGGGGGAGCGAACAGGGGGACGGAGGGGGGTACCGGACATAACGGAGGACTGGGGAGGAGATCGGGGGCGGTGGGGGGGCCAGAACATGATTTCCAGCCATGGCTGATGCTATTGCAGCATCGGCCATGGCTGGATTGCAATATTTCACCATTTTCATAGGTGAAATATTGCAAATTGCTCTGATTGGCTGTTGCACTTTCAACAGCCAATCAGAGCGATCGTAGCCACGTGGGGGCAAAGCCACCCCCCCTAGGCTGAAGTACAACTCCCCCTCTCCCTGCAGATCGGGTAAAATGGGAATTAACCCTTTCACCCGATCTGCAGGGATGCGATCATTCCATGACGCCGCATAGGCGTCATGGGTCGGGAAGGGGTTAATAAATAAATGCAAGTTATATCGAATAAATTTTACCACTAACATGAAGTAGAATGTCACAAAAAACAATCTAAGGCCGGGTTCACATTTGCGTAGTGTGCGCAGCGTACAATCCGCGTCGATCCGTATGTGTCATGCATACATATCTTTAAAGGGCCACTGTCACCCCCCTCCAGCCGTTATAAACTAAAAGAGCCACCTTGTGCAGCAGTAATGCTGCAGTCTAACAAGGTGGCTCTTTTAGTTTTTGATTCAGTTATTCCCTCAATAAAGCGTTTTAAAATTTGTACAAAATAACCTGTCCTTAGACCTGGAGGCGGTCCGAAGCTTCTTTGGTGAATCTCCCAACGGCCGTCACTCTTCTCTTCTGGGGATGTGGTCGCCGCCCCCTGCGCGCTGTTTCTTCTTAAATCCGGCGCCTGTGCTGTGCGTGCCTGCCTGGGGCAGGCGCAGTCTTCATTGTCCGTCATAGGTGAGATGCAGGGTGCCTGACTGCGCCTGTGCAGGCAGTGCGGCAACCCTGTTGCTGAATCTCCACCCCGCACTGTTATTCATTTTGCACAGTGCGGGGCTGGGGTTCCTGGGCATGCGCACTGCGCTGTTCAGACGCTCCCCCGGTCCCCCAGTCAGGCACCCTGCATCTGACCTATGACGGACAATGAAGACTGCGCCTGCCCCAGGCAGGCACGCACAGCGCAGGCGCCGGATTTAAGAAAAAACAGCGCGCAGGGGGCGGCGACCACATCCCCAGAAGAGAAGAGTGACGGCCGTTGGGAGATTCACCGAGGAAGCTTCGGACCGCCTCCAGGTCTAAGGACAGGTTATTTTGTACAAATTTTAAAACGCTTTATTGAGGGAATAACTGAATCAAAAACTAAAAGAGCCACCTTGTTAGACTGCAGCATTACTGCTGCACAAGGTGGCTCTTTTAGTTTATAACGGCTGGAGGGGGGTGACAGTGGCCCTTTAACATTATGTTCGCAGTGACATGTTTTTGCATGCATTCGCTTGCGGATGCGTACACATGTCGTTTCGCGGGGTCCAGTGAACGCAACATGTTGCATTTTTGAGGCGTCAAATGATTGCGTCCCAAAAACACATTACTGTCTATGGGAACGTATTGGTACGCAAGGACATGCGTATGCATGCGTTCGATATGCATGCGTACTTTAGACTACGCATGTCCAGAAAATGTCACCGCCCCCACCATGCACATAAAAAACGCAACGAATGCACATGCAGCGTTTTGGTTTGTGTCATCCGCAAGATGCCCAGGCGCATGCATGCCGATATGCTGCGGACACATACGCAAATGCGAACTTCGCCTAAATCGGTGGAAACCATCCAGAGCTATAACCTCATAAAGCAACAGTGGTCTGAATTGTAAAAATTGGCCTGGTCATTAAGGTCAAAATTTGCTTGTTGACTAAGGGGTTAAAGGCAACCTGTCAGTAGGGCTGTGCACAGTAACCTACAGACAATGTCAGGTCGGTGCTGTTATACTGATTACAATGATACTTTGGGTGATGTATTTGAGGTTGTTTAATCTTTATTTTCAGTGTTGAGTTAATGATATGCCCATACCGTAGGGCGGCCTGTGGGGGGTCTTCATGTGGTGCTCTGATTAGATTTTCATAATGCAGACTGCTGACAGGTCACTGATCCCTCACTGACCTGCCCCTTAGGGTACCGTCACACTCTGCAACTTTCCAACGATCACGACCAGCGATACGACCTGGCCGTGATCGTTGGAAAGTCCTTGTGTGGTCGCTGGAGAGCTGTCACACAGACAGCTCTCCAGCGACCAACGATGCCGAAGTCCCTGGGTAACCAGGTTAAACATCGGGTTACTAAGCGCAGGGCTGCGCTTAGTAACCCGATGTTTACCCTGGTTACCATTGTAAATGTAAAAAAACCCCACATACTCACATTCCAGTGCCTGTCACGTCCCCGGGCGTCCGCTTCCCTGCACTCCTCCTGCATCCTGTGTCAGCGCGGCCGTAAAGCAGAGCGGTGACATCACCGCTGTGCTCTGATGTACGGCCGGCCGGCGCTGACACAGGATGCAGGAGGAGTGCAGGGAAGTGGACGCCCGGGGACGTGACAGGCACCGGAATGTAAGTATGTAGTGGTTTTTTTTTTTTTTTTATACATTTACAATGGTAACCAGGGTAAACATCGGGTTACTAAGCGCGGCCCTGCACTTAGTAACCCGATATTTACCCTGGTTACCAGTGAAGACATCGCTGCATCGGAGTCACACACGCCGATGCAGCGATGTCAGCGGGTGATCCAGCGACGAAATAAAGTTTCAAACGATCTGCTACGACGTACGATTCTCAGCGGGGTCCCTGATCGCAGTAGCGTGTCAGACACAGCGAGATCGTAACGATATCACTGGAACGTCACGGATCGTGCTGTCGTAGCGACCAAAGTGCCACTGTGAGACGGTACCTTTAGTTTCCATAAGAAATCTATCTATCTATCCATCTATCTATCTCTCAGCCTGCAGGCAGGTGTCAGCCGTAGCCCCAGCGCTGCAGCATAATCGCATGTGTAATGTGCATATAATTATTACGGTTGAGGTTATAAAAAAACACATTTGAAAATGGTGCCTGCGCAGCAGCAGCTGTTTGGTGTATTTAGAGGTGATCCGATAGCTATTGTGCCAGTGGTGCCTACTTGGAGGATGAAATTTTTTTTTTTTCTTTAGCAAGATAACAAAATGCAATGCAAATGCAATAATTTTTTTAATATCAGGATAACCTCCACCACTTTAATTATAAATGCAGTACACATGCGATTATGCTTCAGTGCAGGTGCCACGGCTGACACCTGCCTGCAGAAGGGTTTTTTTCCCCTTCCCCATGACAGCATCGGAACATGAGATGGTCCCGCCCCCAAAAGAATAAAGTATGTGCACTCTGATAAAAGCCTTCCCAAGACATATGAGAAGCGAATATGCCGCTCATGTATAGAAAAAACTGTAACTGAAGAGTCATCATCATTTCTTCAGAATATAAAGGCTATTGTTAGAGACGAAGTGCAAAGCACAGTAAAGGAGCAATTGAGACATCATGGGTTGCAGAGCTCCGTAAACCCGCCTTCTACGCCTGCCCAAACATCTGATATAGAATCTGAGGGAGAACCGGGAGAGCTTCCGTCTCGGACCTGGACTCTTCGGATGAAGAGTGTGGTCGCCCATATGTGTTATCAGAAGATGTGGGGAAATTGCTAAAACTGGTCAGATCCACCTTGGGGGTTGAGACACCAAAAGAAAAACAAACGATTCAGGACTCCATGTTCAGCAATTTAGAAGGGAAGAAACGGAAAGTTTTTCCGTTTCACGATAATATATTAAATCTTATCAAAAAGGAATGAAAAAAATGAATAAAAAGATTTCGGTTCCCCAGGCCCTAAAACGTAAATATCCCCTTGATGACGAAATTTGTGAAAAGTGGGAAAAGGCACCTAAGTTGGACGCAGCTATTGCAAGTACCTCCAGAGGCATAGCGCTTCCTTTCGAGGATATGGGTGCCCTAAAGGACCCCCTAGATAAAAAGGCAGATGCCTTTCTAAAATCAGCCTGGGAAGCTTCAACTTGGGTGTTCAAACCAGGGGTAGCGGCTACTTGCACTGCCCGTGCCATGGTTAGATGGCTAGATGAACTAAGCGACCAAATAAAAGACAAGTGTCCAAGAGACAGACTTCTAGAAGTCATCTCTTCACTACAAAATGCAGCAGTGTTCCTGGCGGATGCGGCCATTGATTCAGTACGGTTTGCTGCCCGGGCAAGTGCCCTCTCTAATTCGGGCAGAAGAGCCTTATGGTTAAAAAACTGGAATGCTGATTTTCAGTCGAAAGTAAAGCTCTGTGCTGTACCCTGTGATGAAATTTTAGAAAAAGCGGCGGATAAGAAAAAACACTTCCCTCCACCTCCCTTCTTTAAACGTTGTTGGTATGACAATCGTCGGTCCTTTCGGGGATCGGGTAAAGCAGGCCGAGGCCGTCCAATGGATAGGGCCACGCCTGGAAAAACCTGGGGCGAAAGAAGAGAGAGAGGTTTCCTTTTCAGTAAACCTCCAAAACCAGATCCTAAACAATGACTCCATATTCCAAGTGGGAGGAAGGCTACGGTTTTTTGTCCATCAGTGGGTAAGCTTACAGCCGTCTCAATGGATAATCAACCTATTATCCGACGGCCTACGTTTAAACTTTATCTCCCTGCCTCCTCACCGAGTAAAAGTTACTCGTGTGGCAAAAAAAGAACCAAAAAGTACTCGAAAAAAGAAATTCATCTTCTTCTAGACAAAAAAGTCCTGGTAAGAGTACCTCCACAAGAAATAGGGAAGGGATTTTACAGCACCCTATTCCTCACACCAAAACCGGATGGGTCGTTAAGGACAATTTTCAACCTAAAAGAGTTAAACAAGTTCATCCGACTAGAAAAATTCAAGATGGAGACTCTGAGAACGGCGGTAAAATTGCTGTATCCAGGATGTTACATGGCAGTGATAGACCTTACAGATGCCTACTATCATGTACCAATCAGAATGGAGCATCAACAATATCTACACCCATCTGCAATACCAATGTCTCCCCTTCGGGGTATCGGTGGCTCCTCGTATCTTTAGAAAAATAATTTCAGAAATGGCATCCTTCGTGAGGAGAGAAAATATTCTACTAGTGCCCTATTTAGACAATTTCCTCCTTACAGCAGACAATCAAGAAGATTGCACAAAAGCAGTTACGAAGGTACGAGAGTTACTGACCAGGCTGGGGTGGATAATAAACTTAAAGAAATCAAGAATGATCCCGGTCCAGATACAGGAGTTCCTGGGGATTCAGTTAAATTCAATCAGACAAGACTGTGTCCTTCCAGACAGAAAGATCGAGGCCATAAAACAGCGCGTAAGACAAATACAGGCGGCCCAATCCGTCTCGGTGAGGGAAGCCATGTCCCTCTTAGGTATGCTAACAGCAACAATTCCGGCGGTCCAATGGGCACAACTGCATTCAAGGGACCTACAGTGGCAGATCCTGTCAGAACAAACGGAAAAACCCTACAACTTAAATCGAAAAATCGTATTGTCACAACATGTACGGGACTCTCTAAACTGGTGGCTAAATTCCGGAAATTTAAGAAAAGGGGTCCCATGGTCAATTAAAAATCCGGTAGTACTGACCACGGATGCGAGCCCGTTAGGTGTGCTCCCCAACCTATCAGATCAGATCCTACAGGGTCTATGGGATCCACAGATGCAATTAGCCTCCTCAAACCTGAAGGAACTAACAGCGGTAAGGCAAGCGATTCTTCAAACAGAAGAGGACATCAAAGGAAGACATCTGGTAGTATTGTCCGACAACAGCACAACGGTATCGTATATAAATCGACATGGAGGAACAAGATCAAGTCCCCTGATGGAAGAAGCAAGAAGACTATTTCGTTGGGCCGAAAACCATCTCTTATCTCTTACAAGTACACACTTAAAGGGGTCGGACAACCTTGTCGCAGACTTTGAGTCGTCACGTGCTGCACCAGGGCGAGTGGTATCTAAATCAAAAATTTTTTGGAGAAATCTTTGCTATCTGGGGGCTTCCTCAAGTGGATCTTTTTTCCACAAAGCAGAATCGAAAGGTAGAAAGATTCTACTCTCTGAACCCGAAAGAGAACCCGGAAGGAGTAGATGCGTTGCTACACCAATGGAGATTCCAACTAGCCTACGCGTTTCCTCCAATTCCATTAATCCTTACAGTCCTGAAAAAGATCCGAGAACAGAAAGCGCGCATAATCTTAATCGCACCCTTCTGGCTAAAGAGCTTGGTTCACTTGGCTCAGACGTATGTCCATCTCGGACCCGTGGATCCTTCTAGATGTTCCAAACCTTCTACACCAGGGTCCAGTAACACATCCTCAAGTACACAGTTTACACCTCACTGCTTGGAACTTGAGAGGGGACTTCTGCTAGCGAAAGGATTCTCGGATCCGTTAGTTTCTACTCTGCTGTCCAGTAGGAAGAAGATCACAGCTGATAAATATCAAAAAGTATGGAGAAAATTTTTAGAATTTTCGGGCAGAGGTATAACAGATACCGTTCAGAAAGTCCCTATATCAGAAATCCTAGAATTTCTCCAAAAGGGTCTGGAGAGAGGATTATCTACCAGCACCCTAAAAGTGCAAGTCTCGGCGCTTGGCGCCCTGTTTGACCAAAAATTGGCTGATCACCCCTGGGTGTGTAGGTTCATTCGGGCCTCCTTTACAGCCAGACCATTCAAGCCTCGTCCAAAGGTCGCTCCCTGGGATCTAAATTTAGTTTTAAATGCTTTAACCACATCTCCCTTTTGAGCCTCTTTCCTCCATATCGGTAAAAGCGCTAACTTTAAAAACTGTTCTCCTGATTGCCCTTACCTCAGCCAGACGCATTAGTGAGCTCCAGGCTATATCTATAGACCCTCCTTACACTACATTTCTGGAGGACAGGGTAATTATAAAATCTGATCCGGCCTTCTTACCGAAGGTCAACTCAAAATTCCACAGGGACCAGGAGATTGTTTTTGCCCTCATTTTGTGCTAACCCGAAATCCCAGGGAGAAGAAACCTTCCATTGCTTGGACGTCAGACGTTGCCTACTTCAATATATAGAAGTGACAAATCCATGGCGACAGTCTTCAGCCCTTTTTGTCTCCTTCCAGGGGGCAAACCGGTAAAAAGGCCACAAAATCAACCATTGCATGGTGGCTCCGTATGGCTATATCACTTTTCTATTCCTCTTCGGGGCAGGTCCCTCCAAATGGTGTTACGGCCCACTCTACTAGGGCTATTTCCACATCTTGGGCAGAGAGGGCAAATGCGTCTATAGAGCCAATCTGTAATGCAGCAGTATGGTCTTCACCCTCTACTTTCTTCCGCCATTATAGATTAAAACTGGGGCTATCAAATCTCGCCTTTGGGAGAAAAGTGTTATCTGCCGTTATCCCACCCTAGAGGTTCTTTCTATTTCTTCCTCTCATGTTCCGGTGCTGTCATGGGGAAGGGAAAAAATGATAATTACTTACGGGTAATTTGATTTTCCAGATCCATGACAGCACCGCTCTAATTCCCGCCCTATCTTGGTGATGGGTGTGTGATTCACAAAAAAATATATAATTTTTTTTATAAAAAAAAAATATATATATATATATATTTTATATTTCATATTTATATTTTATATTTATATTTTCACATGACCGCGTGATTCTGTTGGGTTGGCATGACAACCTGGGGTCTGCAGGACCTTGTGGTTGTCATTGCTGATCTGGTATGAGTGTCACCCCGTTCCCGGGGTAATGGCAGATGATTAATTCCGCTACACATAGCAGGGCTGGTCACAGCTTCAAGTCTCCCAAGAAGACAATTGAAGCAAGTAACAAAAAAAAACAAAAAAAAGTTTTTAAAAATATCACCCCCTTTTTTTTGCTCCATTCAAAATGAAACAATAAAATGAAAAATACACATTTCGTATCACTGCATTCAGAAACGCTGGATCTATCAAAATATAAGAAATGGGCTGTGTGCCCACGTTGCGTTTTTTTGCCGCAGCGAAAACACTTAAAAACGCATTCCATGCAATCCTATGGGATTCCGCGGTTGCTGTGCCCATGCTGCGGATTTTCCCGCTGCGCAATCACATAGCGGCAAAATCCGCAGCATGTTCATAGGATTACATTGAAACACTCACTTTACGCATGTGGCTATGCCCACCCTGCGTAAAGTGAGCGCTTCATGTGCAGATGGTACCCAGGGTTTGCAGGAGAGGAGACTCTCCTCCAGGCTCTAGGTACAATAATCCTGTAAAAAAAAAAAAAAAAAAAAAAAAGTTAAAGTAAAAAATAGGGACATACTTACCTTCTGATGGCCCCCAGAGTCCTCCCACCTCTCAGCGGTGCACGCGGCGGCTTCCGTTCCCAGGGATGCATTGTGTGAAGCACCTCGGGTGACGTCACAAAGGTCCTTTGCGCAAAGCATCCCTGGGAACGGAGCATACCGGGAGCACTGCTGAGGAGATCGGGGGCCGTCTGAAGGTGAGACTAACCATATTTTTATTTTTTATTTTTAACATTCTATCAATAGTGAAAAGTTGGTCACACTTGTCAAGCGTCGTGAAGGGGTAAATAATTAAAATTATAATAAAAAAGATGAATAAAATTAAGGCATGGAGGTGCTTAAATCAAAATATAACTGTATACTCTCCCTCCAGTGCCTCCACTGGTCTAGCACAGGCCAGTCCTGAGGTCTGCAAGGGCGCTAGAAGTGACGGCTGCTTCACAGACCTGATGTTGCCGCAGCACTGTTGCAGCAGTCCTGTGACTACCAAACAGAGCAGGCTTTACGTCGTGGCCTTGCTGCATCCGCAGGCTTGCTGAAAAGGGAGTGCCACCATTTTTTTATTTTAAGCACATCCATGTCGTAATTTTTTATTTTCCCCTCCATATCGAGCAACCCTTTTAAATCTGACCTCCCTTTTGTGTATGCTGCTTCTATATAATATACAGAAATTTCTGATTTATGTGTGAATATGTATGTATGTGTGTGTATATATCTTTTTTTATACAATATTTATATTGAGTATAATAATTCTGCAGTTCTTTACTAAAGATTTTCTACCTCGCTTTTGATATCCTGTTTAGCTTGCAGTTGAACACATGATCCTGGAGCTGTTTGCAAACCCTATAAGGGTATGTGTGTTAGGACTGTTTACTGTAGCCGGGGAGCTTCTAGCCTGACATCCACTACTTGTAGGCAGGACAGCAGGGGCAAGCCCTAGATTGAGAAGAAATACAGAAGTCCCATCTGCTTTATAAATAGATGATCCGTCTGTTTGTCATATAGCCAAAAGGAAGCTTGGTAGTGTTTGTAAAGGCAAGAAAGACGTCTGTTCAGACAGTATTAGCAGTGTAAAAATAGTTCATCTGTGTGACTTCTTTATCGACCTACGTAAAAATAGTAGCGATTACTAGACATATTTCAGACAGTTTTTTTCATAACCTTGTACACAGGGCGTAACTTCATGCCAACATGTCCCCAGATATACAGATTTGCGTGTTTCCCCAAAAACTGGTGAAGTTGCTTTGGCTTTCATTGTGGGGTTGCTTTCTGCTAATGGGAATGGGGGCTTTTTCGTTTCCTGTCCTATCAGCAGAAACCCTCACCCCGCCTAAAACTATGTACATGTAGGTTTTTCAAAGACAAGTGTAGCAGTACCTTTACATGGCCAGCACTCAGTAACTGGAATGGACTGGCCATGTACTGGTATTGCTGATCTGGTCTTTGAAAGAGCTATATGCACATATAAATCGTTTAGGGTGTGAGATGCTGCTAACAGATTCTCTTTTATGTTTTTGATTTTTGTCCTGTCAGCTGGTAGACAGAACAATTTAATGATTAAGTCTGTTTGGGATGTTAAGATACAGCCCCATTTTATAAATATGACATGTCCCTTTACGTTGCAATAACTTTATAATGCCTTTACATATCTCAGTGGTTATAAGATTATTTATTTTTTTTCTTCTGCGTGACACATTGTACTTTTATAATTGTAAATTTAGGTTGATATATTAACCCCTTTACCCCCAGGGGTGGTTTGCACGTTAATGACCGGGCCAATTTTTACAATTCTGATCACTGTCCCTTTATGAGGTTATAACTCTGGAACGCTTCAACGGATCCCGGTGATTCTGACATTGTTTTCTCGTGACATATTGTACTTCATGATAGTGGTAACATTTCTTTGATATTACCTTGACAAGCCAGAGATGGTATGTCACTCTCCATAAGGAGAAACGATACCCCTTAGGCCGGCGTCACACTTGGCGTAAGACAATACGCCACGTATTATACGTCCGTACTACGGCCGTAATACGGAGAAATGTTCCCAAAATATTGATCCGTAGGCAGGGTGTGTCAGCGTATTTTGTGCATGGCATCCTCCGTATGTAATCCGTATGGCATCCGTACTGCGAGATTTTCGCGCAGGCTTGCAAAACTGACATCTAATGGATTTATGTGCTCAAATGTTCGGGAAAACATATATACAGTGTGTGTATGTGTGTGTATATATATATATATATATATATATATATATATATATATATATATATATATATATACACACACACACACACACACACACACACACACACACACACACACACACACACACACACACACACACACACACACACACACACACACACACACTGGCCACTTTATTAGGTACACCATGCTAGTAACGGGTTGGACCCCTTTTGCCTTCAGAACTGCCTCAATTCTTCGTGGCATAGATTCAACAAGGTGCTGGAAGCATTCCTCAGAGATTTTGGTCCATATTGACATGATGGCATCACACAGTTGCCGCAGATTTGTCGGCTGCACATCCCTGATGCGAATCTCCCGTTCCACCACATCCCAAAGATTTCATGTTGTTTACGCCAAATTCTGACCCTACCATCCGAATGTCGCAGCAGAAATCGAGACTCATCAGACCAAGCAACGTTTTTCCAATCTTCTACTGTCCAATTTCGATGAGCTTGTGCAAATTGTAGCCTCAGTTTCCTGTTCTTAGCTGAAAGGAATGGTACCCGGTGTGGTCTTCTGCTGCTGTAGCCCATCTGCCTCAAAGCTCGACGCACTGTGCGTTCAGAGATGCTCTTAGGCCTACCTTGGTTGTAACGGGTGGCAATTTGAGTCACTGTTGCCTTTCTATCAGCTCGAACCAGTCTGCCCATTCTCCTCTGACCTCTGGCATCAACAAGGCATTTCCGCCCACAGAACTGCCGCTCACTGGATTTTTTTTCTTTTTCGGACCATTCTCTGTAAACCCTAGAGATGGTTGTGCGTGAAAATCCCAGTAGATCAGCAGTTTCTGAAATACTCAGACCAGCCCTTCTGGCACCAACAACCATGCCACGTTCAAAGGCACTCAAATCACCTTTCTTCCCCATACTGATGCTCGGTTTGAACTGCAGGAGATTGTCTTGACCATGTCTACATGCCTAAATGCACTGAGTTGCCGCCATGTGATTGGCTGATTAGAAATTAAGTGTTAACAAGAAGTTGGACAGGTGTACGTAATAAAGTGGCCAGTGAGTGTGTGTGTGTGTGTATATATATATATATGTATATGTATATATATATATATATATATATATATATATATATATATATATATATATATATATATATATATATATATATATATATATATATATTTATATTCTGTATTTAGATTTCATTCAGCGCGATATCTGTGAAAAGCCGGTAATTCAATTGCCGGCTTCTCATTTCTCCTGCACAAACCCGACAGGATATGAGACATGGTTTACATACAGTAAACCATCTCATATCCCTTTTTTTGCATATTCCACACTACTAATGTTAGTAGTGTGTGTATGCAAAATTTCAGCGCTGTAGCTGCTAAAATAAAGGGTTAAATGGCGGAAAAAATTGGCGTGGGCTCCCGCGCAATTTTCTCCGTCAGAATGGTAAAGCCAGTGACTGAGGGCAGATATTAATAGCCAGGAGAGGGTCCATGGTTATTGGCCCCCCCGTGGCTAAAAACATCTGCCCCCAGCCACCCCAGAAAAGGCACATCTGGAAGATGCGCCTATTCTGGCACTTGGCCACTCTCTTCCCACTCCCTGTAGTGGTGGGATATGGGGTAATGAAGGGTTAATGCCACCTTGCTATTGTAAGGTGACATTAAGCCACATTAATAATGGAGAGGCGTCAATTATGACACCTATCCATTATTAATCCAATTGTATGAAAGGGTTAAAAAACACACACACACATGATTTAAAAGTATTTTAATGAAATAAACACAGCGGTTGTTTTAATAATTTATGGCTCTCAATCCATCAGGAACACCCTCGCTTGGCAAAATAATAAACGCACAAGATACATACCTTCTGCTGACCCGTCACGTCCCACGAGGTAATCCATCTGAAGGGGTTAACTAATATTACAGGCACGAGCTGCGAAAAACCACTCGCTCGTGCCTGTAATCCCCGGGTGCTGAAAGGAAAGCTGGATCTGTACTTACATTGAGTCGCGGTGATGCGCCCCTGCTGGATGTTCTCATGAACTGCAGCCTGGGAACTTTTTCCCACGCTCCAGGTCATATGAGGACATCCACCAGGGGGCGCATCACCGCGACTGAAGGAAATGTAGGTCAATGACCTACATTTCATTCATTCGCCGGGGAATTACAAGCACGAGCACACAGCTGCATTAGCAGGGCTCCTGCTTGTAAATTATTTTAACCCCTTCAGATGGATTACCTCGTGGGACGTGACGGTTTAGCTGAGGGTATGTATCTTGTGTGTTTATTATTTTGCCAAGCGAGGGTCTGCAAATGGATTGAGAGCAATAAATTATTAAAACAACCGCTGTGTTTATTTCATTAAAATACTTTTAAATCATGTGTGTGTGTTTTTTAACCCTTTCAAACAATTGGATTAATAATGGATAGGTGTCATAATTGACGCCTCTCCATTATTAATCTGGCTTAATGTCACCTTACAATAGCAAGGTGGCATTAACCCTTCATTACCCCATATCCCACCGCTACACGGGAGTGGGAAGAGAGTGGCCAAGTGCCAGAATAGGCGCATCTTCCAGATGTGCCTTTTCTGGGGTGGCTGGGGGCAGATGTTTTTAGCCACGGGGGGGGGCCAATAACCATGGACCCTCTCCTGGCTATTAATATCTGCCCTCAGTCACTGGCTTTACCATTCTGGCGGAGAAAATTGCGCGGGAGCCCACGCCAATTTTTTCCGCCATTTAACCCTTTATTTTAGCAGCTACAGCGCTGAAATTTTGCACATACACACTACTAACATTAGTAGTGTGGAATATGCAAAAAAAATGGGGATATGAGATGGTTTACTGAATGTAAACCATGTCTCATATCATGTCGGGTTTGTGAAGGAGAAATGAAAAGCCGGCAATTGAATTACCGACTTTTCACTAACACCGCTGCGTATTTCTCGCAAGTCACACTGCTGGTCCGTGTGGAATCCGTATTTTTCTCGCCCCCATAGACTTTCATTGGCGATTTTTTTGCGCAATACGCTGACAAACGCAGCATGCTGCGATTTTGTACGGCCGTAGAAAGCCGTATATTACAGATCCGTAATATACGGCTAATAGGAGCAGCCCCATTGAGAATAATTGTGCCGTATGTTATGCGAGTTTTACGGACGTAGTTTCTGCGCTCTTACGTCCGTAAAACTCGCATGTGTGACGCCGGCCTTAGACTCCAGTCCAGAGCCTCTCACCTAGCCAAATCAGTTCTCATGCTTCGCACTGACGAGCGCCAACAGCCCGAAACACCGTGTCTGCGAATTGAGATACTGATTTGGCTTTTATCCTAAGTCATATTGCACGACTCGTTAGAGGGTTGATTGTGACTTGTAGGATCGCTACTTCCAACAGGTGGCATTATAGAGTTTAAGTCCTCTTTTTCTCAGAAGAGGCAATTTGCATATTTGATATTACCTGCGTTTAATTGTGAAAAAAACTAAAATTTTGAAAATTTCGCAATTTTCCAACTTTGAATTTTTATACAATTAAATCACTGATAAAATACTTAATAACTAACATTTCCCACATGTCTACTTTACATCGGCACAATTTTGGAACCAACATTTTTTTTGTTAGGGAGTTACAAGGGTTAAAATTTGACCAGCAATTTCTCATTTTTACAACACCATTTTTTTTTTTTTTTTTTTTTTTTTAGGGACCACATCTCATTTGAAGTCATTTTGAGGGGTCTATATGATAAAAATACCCAAGTGTGACACCATTCTAAAAACTGCACCCCTCAAGGTGCTCAAAACCACATTCAAGAAGTTTATTAACCCTTCAGGTGTTTCACAGGAATTTTTGGAATGTTTAAATAAAAATGAACATTTAACTTTTTTCACAAAAAAATTTTACTTCAGCTCCAATTTGTTTTATTTTACCAAGTGTAAAAGGAGAAAATGGACCCCAAAAGTTGTTCTACAATTTGTCCAGAGTACGCCGAGTACACTGTTTGGGCGCATGGCAGAGCTTGGAAGCGAAGGAGCGCCATTTGACTTTTCAATGCAAAATTGACTGGAATTCAGATGGGACGCCATGTTGCGTTTGGAGAGCCCCTGATGTGCCTAAACATTGAAACCCCCCACAAGTGACACCATTTTGGAAAGTAGACCCCCTAAAGAACTCCTCTAGATGTGTTGTGAGCTCTGAACCCCCGAGTGTTTCACTACAGTTTATAAAGCAGAGCTGTGAAAATAAAAAATCCTTTTTTTCCCCACGAAAATTATTTTTTAGCCCCCAGTTTTGTATTTTCCCAAGGGTAACAGGAGAAATTGGACCCCAAAAGTTGTTGTCCAATTTGTCCTGAGTACGCTGATACCCCATATGTGGGGGAGAACCACCGTCTGGGCGCATGGGAGAGCTCGTAAGGGAAGGAGCGCCATTTGGAATGCAGACTTGGATGGAATGGTCTGCAGGCGTCACGTTGCATTTGCAGAGCCCCTAATGTACCTAAACCGTAGAAACCCCCCACAAGTGACCCCATATTGGAAACTAGACCCCCCAAGGAACTTATCTAGATGTGTTGTGAGAACTTTGAACCCCCAATTGTTTCACTACATTTTATAACGCAGAGCCGTGAAAATAAAAAATCAATTTTTTTGTGGAAAAAAAAAAGCCCCCAGTTTTGTATTTTCCCAAGGGTAACAGGAGAAATTGGACCCCAAAAGTTGTTGTCCAATGTGTCCTGAGTATGCTGATACCCCATATGTTGGGGTAAACCCCTGTTTGTGCGCACGGGAGAGCTCGGAAGGGAAGGAGCACTGTTTTACAACAAAGAATTGGCTGGAATTGAGATCGGACGCAATGTCGCGTTTGGAGAGCCCCTGATGTGCCTAAACAGTGGAAACCCCCAATTATAACTGAAACCCTAATCCAAACACACCCCTAACCCTAATCTCACCTGTAACCCTAACCACACCCCTAACCCTGACACACCCCTAACCCTAATCTCAACCCTATTCCCAACTGTAAATGTAATCCTAACTTTAACCCTAGCCCTAACCCTAGCCCTAATGGGAAAATGGAAATAAATACATTTTTTAAAATTTTTTTATTTTTCGTAACTAAGGGGGTGATGAAGGGGGGGTTTGATTTACTATTTATAGCGTGTTTTCTAGCGGATTTTTGATTGGAAGCCGTCACACACTAAAAGACGCTTTTTATTGCAAAAAATGTTTTTTGCGTTGCCACATTTTGAGTGCTATAATTTTTCCATATTTTGGTCCACAGTCATGTGAGGTCTTGTTTTTTGCGGGACGAGTTGACGTTTTTATTGGTAACATTTTCAGGCACGTGACATTTTTTGATCGCTTTTTATTCTGATTTTTGTGAGGCAGAATGACCAAAAACCAGCTATTCATAAATTTCTTTTTGGGGGGGCGTTTATACCGTTCCGCGTTTGGTAAAATGGATAAAGCAGTTTTATTCTTCGGGTCAGTACGATAACAGTGATACCTCATTTATATCATTTTTTTATGTTTTGGCGCTTTTATACGATAAGAACTATTTTATAGAAAAAATAATTATTTTTGCATCGCTTTATTCTGAGGACTATAACTTTTTTATTTTTTCGCTGATGATGCTGTATGGCGGCTCGTTTTTTGCAGGACAAGATGATGTTTTCAGCGGTACCATGGTTATTTATTTCCGTCTTTTTGATCGCATGTTATTCCACTTTTTGTTGGGCGGTATGATAATAAAGCGGTTATTTTGCCTCGTGTTTTTTTTTTTTACGGTGTTCACTGAAGGGGGTTAACTAGTGGGACAGTTTTATGGGTTGTTACGGACGCGGCGATACTAAATGTGTACTTTTATTATATATATATATATATATATATATATATATATATATATATATATATATATATATATATATATATATATATATATATATATATATATATATATATATATATATATATATTTTTTTTTTTTTATTTAGCTAAAGGAATGTATTGGAGCATTATTTTTTTTTATTATTTATTTAGGAATTGTTGTTGGTTTTTTTTTTTTTTACACATGTAATTTTTTTTTCTTCCTTACTTTGCCCCGGGGGGGCATCACAGTACAGTGACAGATCGCCGATCTGACACTTTGCTGTGTACTGTGTCAGATCGGCGATCTGATATGCACAGCAGGGAGGCTTCCCGGCGCCTGCTCTGCGCTGTGAAGCCACCTCCCTGCAGGACCTGGATGCAGCCCCACGGCCATTTTGGATCCGGGGACTGCAGGTAGGAGACGCTCGGTATAAGGTGAGCACATCGCCTTGTACCGATCGTCTCAGGGAAGCACGCAGGGAGCCCCCTCCCTGCGCGATGCTTCCCTATACCGCCGGAACACTGCGATCATGTTTGATCGCAGTGTGCCGGGGGTTATTGTGCCGGGGGTGATCCGTGACTGCTCCTGGCACATAGTGCCGGATGTCAGCTGCGATAGCCAGCTGACACTCGGCCGCGCTCCCCCCCCCCCCCCCCCCCCGTGAGCGCGGCTGATCGCGCTGGACGTACTATTCCGTCCTTGGGAAGTAGGGCCCACCCCACATGGACGGAATAGTACGTCCAATGACAGAAAGGGGTTAAGTAATAATGATCCTTAAATTTTCAAAAATTGAAAAATGCATTTTTTTTTGTAAGGGTGTGTGTGCACACGTTCAGGATTTTTCTCGTTTTTTTACTCGGTTTTTCGCTATAAAAACGAGAAAACCGCAAAAAAAAAAAAAAGCATACATTAAGCATCCTATTAGAATGCAATCGGCAATTTTTGTGCACATGTTGCGTTTTTTTCCACGGGGGAATCGCATTCCGGAAAAAAACACAGCATGTTCATTCTTTGTGCGGAATCGTGGGAATTCCGCACACATAGGAATGCATTTATCCGTTTACTTTCCGCATGGGGCTATGCCCACCATGCGGGAAGTAAGCGGATCATATGTGGTTGGTACCCAGGGTGGAGGAGAGGAGACTCTCCTCCAGGCCCTGGGAGCCATATAATTATTAAAAAAAAAAATGTAAATCGTGATATTCTCCCCTTCCGGCGTCCCCAGCAGCCTTCCCACTCCTCGCGATGTCCCGTTCCCAATAATGCCTTGCAGCAATGACCTGTGATGACGTAGCAGTCTCGCGAGACTGCTACGTCATCACAGGTCATTCTCGCAATGCATTACTGGGAACGGGAGTATCGGGAATGCTGCGGGGGACGCTGGAAGGTGAGAATATCACGATTTTTCAAAATTATTTTTAACATATCTTTTTACTATTGATGCTGTATAGCCAGCATCAATAGTAAAAAGTTGGTCACACTCGTCAAACACTGTTAGTGTTTAGCAGGAATACGCATGCCAATTCCGCGCGCGATATACCTGTGGCAGGAGTTGTGGAATTGCTGCGGAAATTTCCTCGGCAATTCTGCAACGTGTGCACTTAGCCTAAATGTCATGCAACTAGTAACCTATGCATCGGTCGCTGTCTCTTCCTGGTTTGTGCAGCATTCCAAACCAGCACTACAAGACAGCATTTGTAGGATCACTTTGTGGAGCTGTGGTTACCCTCTCAACTTACGTCTGAGACTCACAACAAGGCTCTCCTCTCCTGTATTTTGAAAATTCAAAGAGTTACTTCCGCTCCACACAGCAACCACTGTGATTCAGCAGGCCACTAATGCATTCATGTGGTCCTGCAGACCAGTAAGTTACTACGTTTATGGTATTTACTCACATGACTGCTATCAAAGTAGCAAAGAAAATTCACTGGTTTGAGTTCCAACTACACTGCTCAAATAAAATAAAGGGAACACTAAAATACCACATCCTAGCTATCACTGAATGAAATATTTCAGTTGCAAATCTTTATTCATTAAGCTACGTTCACATTTGCGTTGTGCGCCGCAGCGTCGGCGCCGCAGCGCACAACGCAAACGAAAACGCGGCAAAACGCACGCTAAAACGCTGCGTTTTGCGCCGCATGCGTCGTTTTTGCCCGCAAGTTGGACGCAAAAAAAATGCAACTTGAAGCGTTTCTTGCGTCCAACGCTTGCGGCCATGCGGCGCAAAACGCAGCACAACGCATGTCCATGCGCCCCCATGTTAAGTATAGGGGCGCATGACGCATGCGGCGCCGCTGCGGCGCCCGACGCTGCGGCGCTGACCGCAAATGTGAACGTAGCCTTACATAGTGGAATGTGTTGAAAACAGTAAAACCTAAAAATGATCAATGTAAATCAAAATGAATATCCTATGGAGGTCAGGATTTGGAATGATACTCAAAATCAAAGTGGAAAATCAAATTACATGCTGATCCAACTTCAGTGGAAATGCCTCAAGACAAGGAAATTATGTTCAGATGTGTGTGTGTGTGTGTGTGTGTGTGTGTGTGTGTGTGTGGCCTCCACGTGCTTGTATGACCTCCTTACAACAACTGCGCATGCTCCTGATAAGGTGGCGGATGGTCTCCTGAGGAATCTCCTCCCAGACTGGACTAAAACATACGCCAACTCCTGGACAGTCTGTGGTGTGACATTGGTGGATGGTGGGAGACATGATGTCCCAGATCGGATTCAGGTCTGGGGAACGAGCGGGCCAGTCCATATCTTTAATGCCTTCAGCTTGCAGGAACTGCTGACACACTCCAGCCACATGAGGTCTGGCATTGTCCTGCATTAGGAGGAACCCAGGGCCAACCGCACCAGCATATGGTCTCACAAGGGGTCTGAGGATCTCATCTCGGTACCTAATGGCAGTCAGGCTACGTCCTGCGAGCACATGGAGGGCTGTTGCAGGCAGCAGATCGCTCTCCATGGTGTCTCCAGACTCTGTCACATGTGCTCCGTGTGAACCTGCTTTCATCTATGAAGAGCACAGGGTTCCTGTGGTGAATTTGCCAATCCTGGTGTTCTGTGGCAAAAGCCAATCGTCCTGCACGGTGTTGGGCTGTGAGCACAACCCCCATCTGTGGATGTCGGGCACTCAGACCATCCTCATGGAGTCGGTTTCTAACCGTTTGTGCAGACACATGCACTATTGCTTTGCAGCGCTGGAGTCCTGGTTTCAAATCCCACCAAGAACATTATCTACAAGGTGTTTGTATGTTCTCCTTGTGTGGGTTTCTTCCAGGTTCTCAGATTCCCTCCCACACTCCAAACATACTAATAGGGAATTTAGATTGAGCCCCAATGGGATGCTGGTGTTTGTAAAGCACTGTGGAATTAATGGCCATTTATAAATTAGCATAATAAATTTAATAAATTTTGGTATATGGCATACAACCAATTAACACTGTAACTATGCTATATCTAAACTGAGCACAAGATGGCAGTATAACTGGGTGGAATATAGCAAAAGCACATAATGTTGATATGCAGTGCATTGTTTGATACAAACACGCTATACCTATATAGAATATCGAAGCCAGATGTAAAATGGCAGTAAATGCATCATCAATACATCTTATGTATTGCTCCAATTTTAGTTTACTTAGTTTTTTGTATGGTGTCAACGTTTGATAAAAGAAAAAATGGCAGGTACATGACTATAAATATATCAATAGGGTACCAAAGCATTAATAGCCATGTACTTGGATCTAATACCACTACCAATACATTCCTTGGTGTTCAGGACTGCACTTGGAATGTATTTTATTCAGTAAGGCCAATATAGTTTAATGTTATAATCTAATCTCTTTTCTAATATACCGTATTTTTCGGACTATAAGACACACCAGACCATAAGATGCACCCCAAATTTTGGGGTGGAAAATAGCAGAAAAAAAGGTCCCTTCCTCAGGAAGCCGACGGCGGCAGAAGTGGGGTAAGGCTATGTGCCCACGTTGCGGAATTGCCTGTGGAATTTTTTGTGCGGATTCTGAATCTCTTGGCAGAAAACGCAGGTGCGGATTTGATGCGTTTTTTTGCGGGTTTTGTGTGGATTTGCTGAGGATTTCTTGTGTTTTTTACCCCTTTGGATTTCTATAATGGAATGGGTACAAAAACGCTGCAGATCCGCAAAAAAGTGACATGCTGCTTTTAATCCGCAGCGTTTCCGCACGGAATTTTCCGCACCATTAGCACAGCATTTTTTTTCTCTATTTACATTTGTACTGTAAATCACTTGCGGATCTGCAGCGTTTCACGGTGAGCAGAGTGCATCACCAGTTTCCCTGCGGCCATCTTCCTAAGGCGGTGGGCCGCCAGAGGCTTTAGGATAATGGCCGCCGGAGGCTGCGCATACGCATGTTGAGATCTCGGCGGCTATTTTCCTGAAGCCGAGTGCTGCCGAGATTTCAATCTGCGGCTTCGGCGGCCATTTTACTGAAGTCTCCGACGGACACACAGCTTCAGGAAGATGGCCACAGGGTAACCGGTGAATCAGTTCTCACCGTGGACACAGAGCTGCGGCGCCGCCGCCACATCTCTGCCACCGGCATCTTGAAGAAGGGACCCTGCTCAGGTGCACTCAGCACTGCCCACCGCCGCAGCATCGCCACACCTCTGCCGCAACCTCCCCCCGGTAAGCCTGCGTTCGCACTATAAGATGCACTCCCCATTTTCCTCTCAAATCTTTTTGGGAAAAAGTCTTCTAGTCCAAAAAATACGGTACTTTAATTAAAAATTCCATATCCTTTTCCCACTACATTGTCTAAATGAATTTTTTTTTTTTTTACCCACTTTTTTGATGCTTTGTTTGAGAATCCCAGTGCATGCTGGGATAGTCAGAGTTGTCAGGGGGCAGAGGCTGTGGTCTACTGAGCATGCATCAGTTGTCAATTCCAATCTATGCTTATTAGTTTCTTGTCACTGACAGTGCGCTTGCTTGCACACGTTAGAACAACTTGTTCAGTCTTTGGAAATATGAAGCTGCTAAAAAGCACCAAAGATGCAACGTATTGAAATTGACTTCATCATTCTTCATGTGGACTTTTGCTTTGATGGATTATTAATAGCAGCTGATCACTGACCACTTGTTAGTTGCTACACTCCTGAGAAAATGATCGGGGGTCAGCTGATGCCCATCAGTCTGCCATCAGAGCAAACTTCTGCTCTGATTGGTAAAAGCTGCATCCAGTCAGCAGCTGCTGATCGTCTGCAATGCACACATGTCTCGTGAGCCCCGGCGCCAACATCGCTGGTGTAACACTGATGAGGGAGGCAACTGTTACTCTGGTGGCTGGTGCTTTTTAAGAATAGGTTGGCCAAGTAGTGGGCAATCTAATTAATTTGGTAAATCTTATTCCAGCCTTCCCTTCGCGAAGACTAGTGTACAAAACGCCAGTCTTGATTAAATTAATAAGTTTCTCCAAGAATGTGATAAAATGACCCCCATCACCTAATTCAAACAAAAGCCCATCCTTGTCTCATGATGGTATGTGCTGCACTCTGAAGAAACACAGCTCCTTAGACCTATGCCACAGCTGACAGGAGCTGTGTCATAAGCACGAGTATCTGTTAGGCTACTTTCACACGTGAGGTTTTTACCGTCATGCCGATTCCGGCATCGCGCCGGATCCGGCGTAAATTGTGAGAAACTGATCCGGTTTTCCGCCGGATCCGACCAGCGGAACCAGCGAAAAGCCAGATCCCCTTCATCAGTTTTGCATCCGTTTCTTCAGTTTTTTTTAATGTTTTTTTATGTATTCGGGTTTTAAAAACGCCCCTGGGAGGCTCCCAAATGTGATTGGCTACTGAAAACCTATATATACAGTGTTCTTCAGCCCATCTGTGACAGGTTGTAGAGGAGCAAGTGGTTGGAGAGCAAGATGGAAGCCGTTATTGCTAGTGATGTGCGAGTGTACTAGTTGCTCGGGTTTTGCCGAGCACGCTCGGGTGTACTCCGAGTATTTGACTGCTCGGAGATTTAGTTTTCATCTCGGCAGCTGAATGATTTACAGCTACTAGCCAGGCTGAGTACATGTGGGGGTTGCCTGGTCCCCACATAAAAGGTTAATGATGGCACCATAAGATGCTCCATAGAATATTATGCCCCATATAATGCTGCACGAAGGTTAATGATGGACCCATAAGATGCTCCATAGAATATTATGCCTCATACAATGCTGCACAAAGGTTGATGGCCCAATAAGATGCTCCATAGAATAATATGCCCCGTATGCTGCTGCAATTTAAAAAAAACAAACAAACAAAAAACCCCGACATACTCACCCCTCAACGCTGGGCACCGAGTGCCAGGACCTGATAAGGCGGGGACACTGGAAAGCTATGGGGGTCAGGTGCCGGAGTTGCTGCTGGCTCAGGACACAGACACTTGCGATATTCACCTGTCCCCGTTCCACTGCTGTGTCTTCCGGGTCTATAGTGACTGTTCAGGCAGAGGACGCGCACTAACCACATCATCGCGCACTCTGACCTGAACGTCACAGCCAGAGAACTCAGAAGACACAGCGCAGCGGTGGAACCTGGACAGGTGTATATCGCATGGCTCGCCCTCCCGGCACAGTCTTTGTATGTCCCTGCTTCTGATGGTTTCCGGCGCACGACAGCAGCTTATTCCTGTGTTCACCGGTCACATGGTACCGCTCATTAAAGTAATGAATATGCGCTCCACGCCTATGGGAGTGGAGGTGCATCCATATTCATTACTTTAATGAGCGGTATTATGTGACCGCTGAACACAGGAAGAGCTGCAGGCGCCAGAGACCATCGGAGAGGCAGGGACGTGCAGAGACCGTGCCAGGATCAGGTGAGTATGATGTGTCAACCGCTCCCCCTCCCCCAGCCGACCCCTTGGGACAATGACTTGAGTATAAGCCGAGAGGGGTACTTTTAACCTTAAAAAATGGCTGAAAATCTTTGCTTAAAAAAATACCATATATACTCAAGTATAAGCCGACAGCTGGGGGTTGGTGTTATGCTGTGAAGGGACCACTTTCCATGGATCTTCACTGTTTATTAATTGCTCACAGCTCTGTGTAGCATTTATTGGTTATAATGTGGAGACCCCCCCAAAAAAATTGTGGGGTTGACCCTATATTCAATATCCAGCAAAAACTAATCAGACAGCTGCGGGCTGATATTAATAGGCTGCACTTTTATGTACATGCGCAGTGTTGTGGAGTCAGGGAAGGACTGGCCATCTGGCAATTCTGGCAAATGCCAAAAGGGCCTATCTGGTCATGGGCGGCCTTATCTGCTACGTTGTTAGCAGAATCTGTGTTCTCAAGACACCCATTACGGACACGAGTTGTGACGGAGCACAAAGTTGCTGATTCAGTCACTTACCCCAGCAGGTTACAGGTATCATGATTAGAAATATTGGTCTGAGCATTGCCCCTATGTAGCGCAGCCGATCAAACTGTCAACTTCTAGTCTCCCATGGAGGCTATTGAAGCACAGCAAAAGTTAAGAAAAAAAAAAAAAGTTTTTAAAAATATGAAAATAAAAAGCTCAAATCACCCCCCCCCTTTCGCCCCATTCAAAATAAAACAATAAAAAAATCAAACCAACACGTATTTGGTATCACCGCGTTCAGAATCACCCGATCTATCAATAAAAAAAAAAACCTGATCGTTAAACGTAGCGAGAAAAAAAATTCAAAACGCCAGAATTACGTTTTTTGGTCACAGCGACATTGCATTGAAATGCAATAATGGGCGGTCAAAAGAACGTATCTGCACTGAAATGGTAACCTTTAACCCCTTTCTGACATTGGACGTACTATCCCGTCGAGGTGGGGTGGGCCCGTATGACCAACGACGGGATAGTACGTCCAGCGCGATCGGCCGCGCTCATGGGGGGAGCGCGGCCTATCGCGGCCGGGTGTCAGCTGCCTATCGTAGCTGACATCCGGCACTATGTGCCAGGAGCGGTCACGGACCGCCCCCGACACATTAACCACACCTGCGGGCTTCCCTGAGACCCCCGGAGCTACGCGATGTGATCGCGTTGCTGCGAGGGTCTCTTACCTCCTCCTCCTCCTCCTTGCAGGCCCGGATCCAAGATGGCCGCGACATCCAGGTCCTGCAGGGAGGTGGCTTCACTGCGCCTGCTCAGAGCAGGCGCCGGGAAGCATAGAAAAAGTACACGTCAGATCGGTGATCTGACACCGTGCACAGCAAAGTGTCAGATCACCGATCTTACATTATAACATGATGCGCCCCCCCCCCTGGGGCAATGTTATAGTGTAAAAAAAAAAAAATTCCAAAAAAAAAAATATATATATTGTTCCTATAAATAAATTTCTTAATCTAAATAAAAAAAACAAACAATAAAAGTACACATATTTAGTATCGCCGCGTCCGTAACGACCCCACCTATAAAACTATATCACTAGTTAACCCCTTCAGTGAACAGCGTTAAAAAAAGAGGCAAAAAACAACGCTTTATTCTCATACCGCCAAACAGAAAGTGGAATAACACGCAATCAAAAAGACAAATATAAATAACCATGGTACCGCTGAAAACATCTTGTGCCGCAAAAAACGAGCCGCCATACAGCATCATCAGCAAAAAAATAAAACAGTTATAGTCCTCAGAATAAAGCGATGCAAAAATAATTATTTTTTCTATAAAATAATTTTTATCGTATAAAAGCGCCAAAACATAAAAAAAGATACAAATGAGGTATCGCTGTAATCGTACTGACCCGAAGAATAAAACTGCTTTATCAATTTTACCAAACGCGGAACGGTATAAATGCCTCCCCCAAAAGAAATTCATGAATAGCTGGTTTTTGGTCATTCTGCCTCACAAAAATCGGAATAAAAAGCGATCAAAAAATGTCACGTGCCCGAAAATGTTACCAATAAAAACGTCAACTCGTCCCGCAAAAAACAAGACCTCACATGACTCTGTGGACTCAAATATGGAAAAATTATAGCTCTCAAAATGTGGTAGCGCAAAAAATGTTTTGCAATAAAAAGCGTCTTTCAGTGTGTGACGGCTGCCAATCATAAAAATCTGCTAAAAAAAAGCCCGCTATAAAAGTAAATCAAACCCCCCTTCATCACCCCCTTAGTTAGGGAAAAATAAAAAAATTTAAAAAATGTATTTATTTCCATTTTCCCATTAGGGCTAGGGTTAGGGCTAGGGTTAGGGCTGGGGCTAGGGTTAAGGCTACAGTTAGGGTTGGGGCTACAGTTAGGGTTGGGGCTAAAGTTAGGGTTAGGGTTGAGGCTAGGGTTAGGGTTGGGGCTAAAGTTAGGGTTAGGGTTGGGGCTAAAGTTAGGGTTAGGGTTGGGGCTAAAGTTAGGGTTAGGGTTTGGATTACATTTACGGTTGGGAATAGGGTTGGGATTAGGGTTAGGGGTGTGTCTGGGATAGAGGTGTGGTTAGGGTTACCGTTGGGATTAGGGTTAGGGATGTGTTTGGATTAGGATTTCAGTTATAATTGGGGGATTTCCACTGTTTAGGCACATCAGGGGCTCTCCAAACGCGACATGGTGTCCGATCTCAATTCCAGCCAATTCTGCGTTGAAAAAGTAAAACAGTGCTCCCTCCTTTCCGAGCTCTCTCGTGTGCCCAAACAGTGGTTTTCCCCAACATATGGGGTATCAGCGTACTCAGGACAAATTGGACAACAACTTTTGGGGTCCAATTTCTCCTGTTACCCTTGGGAAAATACAAAACTGGGGGCTAAAATATAATTTTTGTGGGGAAAAAAAAGGATTTTTTATTTTCACGGCTCTGCTTTATAAACTGTAGTGAAACACTTGGGGGTTCAAAGCTCTCACAGCACATCTAGATGAGTTCCTTAGGGAGTTTACTTTCCAAAATGGTGTCACTTGTGGGGGGTTTCTACTGTTTAGGTACATTAGGGGCTCTGCAAACGCAGTGTGACGCCTGCAGACCATTCCATCTAAGTCTGCATTCCAAATATCGCTCCTTCCCTTCCGAGCCCTCCCATGCGCCCAAATGGTGGTCCCCCCCCCTCATATGGGGTATCAGCATACTCAGGACAAATTGGACAACAACTTTTGGGGTCCAATTTCTCCTGTTACCCTTGGGAAAATACAAAACTGGGGGCTAAAAAAATTTTGTGGGGAAAAAATGTGTTTTATTTTTACGGCTGTGCATTATAAACTTCTGTGAAGCCCTTGGTGGGTCAAAGTGCTCACCACACCTCTAGATAAGTTCCTTAGGGGGTCTACTTTCCAAAATGGTGTCACTTGTGGGGGGTTTCAATGTTTAGGCACACCAGTGGCTCTCCAAACGCAACATGGCATCCCATCTCAATTCCTGTCAATTTTGCATTGAAAAGTCAAACTGCGCTCCTTCCCTTCCGAGCTCTCCCATGTGCCCAAACAGTGGTTTACCCCCACATATGGGGTATCGGCGTACTCAGGACAAATTGTACAACAACTTTTGGGGTCCATTTTCTCCTGTTACCCTTGGTAAAATAAAACAAATTGGAGCTGAAGTAAATTTTTTGTGAAAAAAGTTAAATGTTCATTTTTATTTAAACATTCCAAAAATTCCTGTGAAACACCTGAAGGGTTAATAAACTTCTTGAATGTGGTTTTGAGCACCTTGAAGGGTGCAGTTTTTAGAATGGTTTCACACTTGGGTATTTTCTATCATATAGACCCCTCAAAATGACTTCAAATGAGATGTGGTCCCTAAAAAAAAAATGGTGTTGTAAAAATGAGAAATTGCTGGTCAACTTTTAACCCTTATAACTCCCTATCAAAAAAATTTCCGTTTTTTTCGCAAATAAACGCAGGTAATCTCAAAGAAATTTTACCACTATCATGAAGTACAATATGTCACGAGAAAACAATGTCAGAATCACTGGGATCCGTTGAAGCGTTCCAGAGTTATAACCTCATAAAGGGACAGTGGTCAGAATTGTAAAAATTGGCCCGGTCATTAACGTGCAAACCACCCTTGGGGGTGAAGGGGTTAAAAACCCAACCCGAGATCACGAAAAATGGAGATGCTACGGGTATCTGAAAAGTGCGCAGTTTTTTGTTTTTTTTCCGTAACAGTTTGGAATTTTTTTTACCACTTGGATAAAAAAGAACCTTGACATGTTTGGTGTCTATGAACTTGGAAAATCATAATGGAACGTCAGTTTTAGCATTTAGTGAACCTAGCAAAAAGGCGAAATAAACAAAGTGTGGGATTGCACTTTTTCTGCATTTTCGCCGCACTTGGAATTTTTTCCCATTTGTTAGTACACGATATGGTAAAACCAATGATGTTGTGGTGTTCAAAAGTACAACTCATCCCGCAAAAAATAAGCCCTCACATGGCCATATTGACAGAAAAATAAAAAGTATGGCTCTGGGAAGGAGGAGAGTGAAAAATTAAAACACAAAACAAAAAAAAAGTTCAGATCATTACAGGGTTAACTGAGACAGTCCTGCAATTCATTGGCAGAGCCCTGCCAGATAATGAACTCATCGATGTATGGCCATGTATCTGGGAACCTGTGTGTGCTCCATCCCAGAAGACCTCCCTCTCCCACTACCTGAGGAACAGGTTTGCATTCGACTGTGCACATCGCAGTGCTGCGTTGCTGTAAGAAAAACCTGTCATTGAAGGTAAAATGAGTCAATACGAATTGTAAGCGTTCCAAAACTAAAGTGTATAATGGCCTATACAAATTGCTCATATTGAAATAAAATTAAACTGCCTCCAAAACATGAGAATATTGAATACAGGTGTAGAGGGATTCTACGTGAACTGTGACTAACAGCATTTCAGGTTCCAAGGAAAGACCATACAGTTTCTTCAGGACGTTTCGAACATGGGATGCAAGTAATCTATACATTTGCGTACCGGGTCACATAACCCTTCAATGCCAGAGACAATTAGACTTCCCGGTGGGTTCACGGGGTCCCTATGAACCATAGGGAGTAAATAGAACAGAGGAACCAACAGGTATTTCACGAAGGCCGCTGTCACACTAGCAGTATTTGGTCAGTATTTTACATCAGTATTTATGCCAAAACCAGGAGTGGGTGATAAATGCAGAAGTGGTGCATATGTTTCTATTATACTTTTCCTCTATTTGTTCCACTCCTGGTTTTGGCTTACAAATACTGATGTAAAATACTGACCAAATACTGCTAGTGTGACGGCAGCCTACTAGCTCTTCAAATACCTTTTTTTTTTTTTTTAAAGGAATAATACCCTAGGGCTTAAGTTTTGGCAAAGTTAATTTGAGGATTGTATGATAATGTATATGTCTCTCGGTCTCAGTTGCCTGAAATCATCCTTCTTACATCTGGATGGGCCGGGTACCCATGTTCCCCCAGCTTATCAGCTGGTTTGTATACAAAGTGATGACCCTCACTTTACAATCTCCCAAAGTCTCAGCACATTATGATGGTCTCTATGGTCCCCCCAAGTACAATTTGATGCCCCACAGCCCTCAAATACTTAAGGTACCGTCACACTCAGCAACTTTGCAAAGAGAACGACAACAATCCGTGACGTTGCAGCGTCCTGGATAGCGATCTCGTTGTGTTTGACACGCAGCAGCGATCTGGATCCCGCTGTGCCATCGCTGGTCGGAGCTAGAAGTCCAGAACTTTATTTCTCTATCCCCATGATGGCACCACGGAGAGAGGGGTCCGCCCCCAGGGACAGGAAACCTACAGGTGAAAAAGGGCGTACCTCTCTCCCACATCAGTTGGTTTCCTGTCCCTGACGGGGAACCTACAGCACGTACCTGAAGATCCAGGGGCTGATCCAGTTCGGTTCCTGGCAGGGGGCGCCCTGACACGGCTGGGTTCAGCAGGTTTTTTCTCTCCCCCTCTTTTTTCTCCTTCCCTGAAGCACCACCGCTGAGGTCGGCGGACCTGGAGGGTGAGTGAGGAGGGGGGGGGGGCAGTGAAGAGGATTAAGCCTGTCTCCCAAGAAAAAAAAAAAAAGAGGGGGAAGAAGGAGGAGGTGACGGCGGTCACCATCATAGCCTCCGCATCGCTGCTTAAACAGCGCATGGGGGCAGCGGCGGCTACCTAACCATGGAGCCCCATACAAGTACCGCACGCCTGAGGCCGGACACGGGGCAGCTGAACGCCGGCGCCACCATCGCCGGAGAGAGAGCGGGCGCCGGCAGGAGAATCCTTCCCTAAAGAAAGCTGCGGCTGCAGCATTGAGGACGGCGGCAGCGGCCGCCGAAAATGAATTACTGGTAACAGCTGCGGCGGCACGTCCGACACCCCGGGAGCCAATAACCAGCATGGCGCGCGCGCCTCTCAGCAAGTTAAAGCGCAGGCACGATGGGAGCACTTCCGGTTCGGCGCAGAAACCGGAAGTGAAGCAATATGGGCGGCAAATTTAAACAGCTGAGCAGCCCGGATTCGCTGCTCAGCTACCTTCACTAAACAGTGCAGGACCATGAGCGACCAGGAGCAGCAGGATGCGCAGGAGGTGATACAGCTATCCCCTGAGCAAGCGCAAGCACAGCGGCAGCAGCACACACAGCATCAGCACAAGGGTACTTCCCCTCAGCAGCGCAGCAGCAGCGGACGCTCAGGGTCACAACGCAGCCGAGCTTCTGCGAAAACTACGCGGTCTGTGGCGAACCCAGCAGTGGATATAGTTCCCAGGCCCGAGACGGTATCTCTTGGTCACAGGAGGGTGAGTGATCTACGTGAAAGTTCGGACTTTTGATATATGGTGACTTTTCTTCTAGGGAAGGAAATGTGTAACCAAATTAAAGCACAGGATATGTGCTATATGCCCGGAAGAGTTACCTTCCTCATGGGAGAAGAAGCTATGCAGTAATTGCATAGAGAAGACAATTCAGGAAGAGTCTCCGACATTTGCCTCAGACCTAAAAACATTAATAAGAAGTCAGGTGGAGAGTGCCCTCAAAGGCATTAAAACATCAAAGAAAAAACGTAAAACAAGTCCATAGATCCCCTGAACCTAGTACGGAGGAGTCGGAAAGTGAAATATCAGACTCTGGTGATTCATCAGCCTCCGACACCTCGTCACTATCCTCTGAAGGGGGACACAGTTGCTTCCCTATCGAAGAAACTGACGCCTTGGTAAAGGCCGTCAGGAAAACAATGGGCCTGGTAGATGAACGTCCTAAAAAAAGGGCGCAGGATATAATGTTCAGCGGGTTGGAGCAAAAGAAAAGAAGAGCGTTCCCAATAAATGAGAGAATTCACTCTCTAATTAAGAGAGAGTGGAAAAAAACGGACAAAAAAGTTCTCTTGACTCCCAAAAGAAAATACCCTTTTGACGACCCGGCCTGCTTATCCTGGAGTAAAGCACCAAAATTAGACGTGGCCATAGCAAAGGCCTCCAAAAAATTCGCCCTGCCTTTCGAGGACATGGGTACCTTAAAAGACCCAATGGACAAGAAAGCTGAGATTTTCTTGAAAAATTCCTGGGAAGCGGCAGGGGGAGGACTGAAACCAGCCATTGTGGCCACCTGCACGGCCCGTGCCCTGATGGTATGGCTCGAACACCTGGATTCTCAAAGGGGAAAGTGGCAAGAGAGACAATCCAAAAATCGGTGTCTGTGATGAAAGGTGCAGCAGCCTTTTTGGCTGACGCATCGGTGGATTCAGCCAGATTAGCAGCCAGGTCAGCCTCCTTCTCGAACGCCGCAAGACGTGCCCTGTGGCTAAAGTGTTGGCCAGGGGATCTGCAGACAAAAACGAAACTTTGCTCAATACCTTGCGAGGGCGAATTTCTGTTTGGATCCACATTAGATGACATCCTCGACAAAGCCGGGGATAAAAAGCAGTCCTTTCCCGGGTTCCCCAACCAGTCTTACAGGCGTCCCTTTCGGAACAGAAAGTTCATGCGGAGGAGACCCCCAAAAGGGAATAAGGAGGCATGGGAAGACAAAAGGAATAAAAACAGAGGATTCTTGTTTAACAAAACTCCCCCCGATAACAAGAAAACACAATGAAGGTGTTCCCCAGGTCGGAGGGAGACTAGCCAGTTTTCTTCCAGCCTGGGGAAAAAATTTCAAACAGTCCCTGGATATTAGGGATAATACGAGAAGGTCTCAAACTAAAATTCCACAGGTCACCGAGCAATTCCTTCATGGTGACACCACAGAGACAAGCGCACAAACAGTCCGCTCTCCAGGGAGAAATTTTGAACTTGATTCAGAAGGGAGTCTTACAGGAAGTTCCATATCAGGAAAGAGGCATGGGCTTCTACTCGCCCCTCTTCCTTCGGAGGAAACCAGACGGATCATACAGGACGATCATAAATCTCAAAAGATTAAACAGTTTCCTCGAGATTCCACATTTCAAAATGGAGACAATAAAATCTTGCGTGAAAATACTCTTTCCCTTGTGTTTCATGACTGTTCTAGACTTACGAGATGCATACTACCATGTGCCTATTCACAGGGATTATCAGAAATATCTCAGACTTGCAGTGAATATCCAGGGGGAAGTAAAACACTACCAATTCCGGGCTCTCCCCTTCGGGTTAGCTATCGCACCTCGGGTATTCACGAAGATAATGTCAGAAGTGATGGCCCACATACGGGAACAGAATGTTCTAATAGTTCCCTATTTGGACGACCTCCTGGTGGTAGGGACCTCATTCCAACATTGCAAGCAACAGTTGGATCTGGTCATGACTTCACTGTCGAGTCTAGGTTGGCTGTTGAACATGCCCAAATCCAGGGTAGTGCCCTCCCAAGTACAGGAGTACTTAGGGATCGTACTGGACTCGACCGCGCAGACGTGCTACCTTCCTCAGGGGAAGATTCAAAAAATGACACAGGCTGTGTCACAGTTGACAATGTCTCCAGTCACCACTCTCAGAAAGGCAATGTCCCTGCTGGGCTCCATGACAGCTTGCATCCCGGCCGTGCAGTGGGCACAGTGTCATACCCGGGACCTTCAATGGGAGACTTTAGATTCAAGCCTATCTCTGCGCGGAAATTTAGACAGGCAGTTAAACATTTCATCAAGCACGATACACTCCCTAGGGTGGTGGGCAGACCCGGTCAGTTTAACCAAAGGGGTTCCCTGGGCACTACCAACGGAGAAAATCCTGACGACAGATGCAAGCCCCTGGGGGTGGGGCGCACACATAGACGATCAAGTAGCACAAGGGAATTGGAGCGAAAGCCAAGAGCTAGTCTCTTCAAACATGAAAGAACTGTTAGCGGTAAAGTTGGCCCTAATGCACTTTCTAAATCTCCTTCACTCCCACCACGTAAAAGTCTTCTCAGACAACCAGGTAGTGGTAGCGTATCTAAACCGTCAAGGAGGCACCAGGTCTCGAACCCTGATGGAGGTGACCCAATCCATCTTCCACTTAGCAGAACACAACCTGAAATCCTTAACAGCTCTCTACATAAAAGGTTCAGAAAACCAAACGGCAGACTTCTTGAGCAGGACGCGCTTGAAACAGGGGGAGTGGGAGCTAAAACAAACGGTGTTCAACCAGATCGTAAAACGTTGGGGACAGCCAGAAATAGATTTATTTGCGAGCAGTCAAAACCAGAAGGTAAAAACATTCTGCTCAATCGATCCCCGGGGGGGCCCAGTAGCTCTGGATGCTCTTACAATTCCCTGGAACTATCGCCTCGCCTACGCGTTCCCTCCGATATCCCTTATCCCCTTAGTACTGAGGAAAATTCGGGAGGAGGGAGCAACAGTGATAGTAATAGCTCCATTCTGGCCCCGCAGAATATGGTTTTCTTGGCTAAGAAAAATGTCCATAGCAAGCCCTTGGGTTCTACCAGACACTCCGAGTCTTTTATCCCAGGGCCCAGTGTTTCACCCCAGTGTAAAGAGCCTACACATGACAGCTTGGCTTTTGAAAGGAAGTTACTGAATTACTGAGTGATAAAGGTTTCTCACCCAACCTAGTTTCTACTTTATTACAGAGTAGAAAACTCGTAACCACTAAAATATATGGAAAAGTGTGGAAAAAGTTCATGTCAGTATCGGGCACAGATCCATCTAGGGAAATCCCAATAGGGAAGATTCTTGAGTTCCTGCAGAAGGGGCTGGAAAAGGGCCTAGCTACAAGTACTCTAAAGGTTCAGGTAGCAGCCTTGGGAGCTTTGTATAATCATGATCTAGCCAAAAACCGCTGGATCATGAGATTCATTAAAGCCTCGGGTAGGTCCAGGCCTATCCCTCTTCATAATGCTCCCCCATGGGATCTAAACCTTGTTTTAAACGCTCTGACCAAACCTCCCTTTGAGCCCCTGGCGGATGTCCCTTTAAAGATCTTATCTCTAAAAACCGCACTCCTAGTGGCCCTAACCTCGGCCCGCCGCGTCAGCGATATACAAGCATTATCTGCATGTCCACCCTTTACTCAAATCCTCGACGATAGTCATCCTTAAAACTGACCCGGCTTACCTCCCTAAAATCGCGTCACAATTCCATAGGACACAAGAGATCTCTCTGCCCTCATTTTGTCCCAACCCCAAAAATGAGGGGGGAAAAAACACTGCATACCCTAGATGTAAAAAGATGCCTAGCCCAATGTCTTTCAGCCACTAGGGAGTGCAGGAAGGATAGGGCTTTGTTTGTCTGCTTCCAGGGTCCGTGGAAGGGACAAAAAGCATCGAAAGCCATGTTGGCGAGATGGATAAGAGATTCCATCGCCCTATCCTACTCATCTAGCGGGACGGCCATCCCGGAGAATATAAAGGCTCATTCAACCAGAGCAGTGGCGTCATCCTGGGCGGAGAGAGCTGGCGCTTCAATACAACAGATATGTAGAGCGGCCACTTGGTCTTCCCAGTCTACATTTTTCAAACATTACCGTTTAGACTTGACCTTCTCTGATCTCACCTTTGGGCGAAGGGTTCTAGAGGCAGTGGTCCCTCCCTAAGAGTTACAATCTATGCAAATCTCTCCGTGGTGCCATCATGGGGATAGAGAAAATTGTAGTTACTTACCGATAACGGTATTTCTCTGATCCCATGATGGCACCTGTATATTCCCTCCCTTTTCACACACAGGTGTGCACATTATAATGTATTAATAATTAGCTTTAGTCACGGTGCCTCTGTTAAGTTAATTTAATTAAGTTTAATTTGTAAAACGTTGAGTTGCAGCTGAAGGCTCTGTAAACCAACTGATGTGGGAGAGAGGTACGCCCTTTTTCACCTGTAGGTTTCCTGTCCCTGGGGGCGGACCCCTCTCTCCGTGGTGCCATCATGGGATCAGAGAAATACAGTTATCGGTAAGTAACTACAATTTTCGTCGCCAGGTCGGCGTGTATCGTCATGTTTGACATCAAAAGCAACAACGCCAGCAACGAGCATAGGGGGCGTCGCAGCGTCTCCTTCTAGCCAGTCGGTACACTCCGGCTGTTTGACATGGAGCTAACAACCAGCAAGAACAAGAAGTGAGTCGCCGTTACGTCACTGGATCGCTCCTGCATCGTTCTGGAGTTGCTGTGTTTGACGTCTCTACAGCGACCTAAACAGCGACGCTCCAGAGATCTAGTTTGGGTCAGCTCGTTGTCTATATCGCCACAGCGTCGCTGAGTGTGACGGTACCTTTACTCCCATAGTATTTTCTCCAGCAGCCCACAAAATACTTAGTGACCTTCAAAGTGTTTCCACCAGGATAATTGCCCTGAAACAAGATGGTTCCCCCCTCACTGCCACCAACACAGAATTGTAACACTCCCAAAAGTATGTTCCACCTGCAGCCACAACACATTATCTCAGTCACCCCCATACGATCAACCCCATTCAATATGATGGTCCACCCCATACAAGACCCCCACAGTACGACCCCCCAAATATTATTCCCTTTCAGCCCACAACACTTTGTTCCCCACAGTCCCCAAATACCTAATGATGGCTCTTCAAATTCTCTCTGTAAGGGCCAAAAAACAATGTCTCCCTTCTCTCGGCCTTTACTCTACACACTGAGGCTCCATCGTGCCTGCACCAAAAGCTTATTGTGGGAACGTGGCCTTTCATTCACTGGTATACGCTTTCTGAAGGTGTAGATATTGTATAAATCAAGACACTCGTGGGATGTGAGGAGGGTGGTCAGATGTGGCCCTTGGTCTGTAGTTTGCACAGGTCTGCTCTATACTAAAACATAAGAATGGTTTTACCATTGTTCAAAGTGTGACAATTGCAGAAGCAGATTTATAGTATGTAATTTTTTTGCACCTTTTAGTTTTCAATATTTTGGAAAGACAATCCGTTCTGTTAATTAAAACTTGGTGAACTTTTATACTTCCAGTTCACCTGGGAGTGGGTCAATGTATTCAGTCATTCTAAAAAATGCATAATTCAGATCCTAATGTGCTGCATTTTCCAGTACGCGAGCAGGTTCGCCATTTACCCTTGGAATGGGAATCACAGTAGGCTTCTTTTAACAAAAGGAAGCTACCATAAATGGATTTTGTCCTGAAGCAATGGGCAGATTGGGTTTTAATTGTTTTTTTTTTTTGTTTGTATTTTTTCTCATTGTAAATGTGCATGTAGGTCTTTGTTTTTAATGGAAGTGTGTGAATAGATAAGATTTATATATTTTTTTTCAATATTTTATCAATAGATGAGATTTTGCTAACATTTGTATGTGGTGTTTAAATACACTAGCAATAAGAAATTGTGGGTGTAACTTTTTTTTAATTTTATTTTATGCCCCCACTGTATCAGCAGGCGGCAGTCTCAGTAGTTAATTTTCCTTTTTTTTTTCTTTTACAGAGTCTATACAGGAGCCTTGTTTAAAATGGCGCTGCGCTTCCGTGTGATTCTGCCCTACACCATTCCTGGAGTGCTGGCACTTCTTGGCTGGTGGTGGTTCTTTTCAAGGAAGAAAGATGACAACCATAGAAAACAGCAGCTTACTGCTCCCATGGACGTTCAAGCAGACACTACACTGACAGAGCTTGGCCCCACAGTAGAAATGCAAAGCTGCTCAAGGGTGCAGCTTCTGCAGTTGGACAGAGAGGCAAATGCTCCACAGGATGCATGCTTTGTGCCTCCAGTAGCGGAGGTTGCCACTTTGATTAATATGCTGTCGGACACCAAAGCAAAGGATGTTGTATGTGGTGATTCTGACATCCAAATTACTGCTTTTGACTCCTTACAACAGCCTTCTGTCGAATGTGATATTGAGCTGTGTTTAGTGGATGCAGATAAAGTGTGCACCACCTCTACAGATTATCTCCAAAGTAATTCCTCCGAAGTTATCCATAGTATCCAGTCAGAACGACTGCACATGGTGCCTTGTATAGAGGATGAACAGCCTTGTATTGATGAAATAGAAACCGTGGTGAAAATGTCTGTTCTAGTACAGTGTCCTCAGTCAGGTAATAATGAGACAGGAGTGTCTATGCAAGACACTGGGGGCAGTAGTACTCAGTTTACAAAATGTTATAGTAAGTCTGCGTTGGGGGCAGAGTCTACATCACTGATGCAAGATCAGTTGTCTCCTTCCTTTGCGCTAAAGGGTTCAGAACTTTTGCTTGAACCTGTAATCTCCAAAACTGCAGAATCTGTATCAGCCGATCAGCTATCAAATATCAAATCTGCATGCACTGAAGTGATGAGAGAGGGAAATTGTGCAGATATATTGGATGCCTTCTCTCAGTGCTTGGAAAAAAACGAACAGTTTGATGGGAATGCAAAAACCTTTTTTGGAAACTATGAGGCCACAATAGTTGAGCAGCTGGCCATAAACATCATATCCAAAGTGATTGTGGCAGCTAAACAGGAAATTTTGGCAGGCACACCAGGTGAGGTGTCAGATGGTAGCTGTCAAGTACTTGATGAGACAAATGGAGAAATGCTACCAAAAGATGCTCAATGTCAGCAGATTGCACTGCAGAGAAATTTTGCTGACTACAGTGAAAGTTGTGCAGAAATGGATTCTACCTGTAAATCTGCACGAACAGAACAGTCTCAAGTGGAAAGCATCAGAAGCACTGCAGTAGATGAGGAAGAGGACTCCATTCAGGAATCCACAAAAATAAAACTGTCCCAAGAGGAAAACACTAGGATCACTGAACGTGTTGATCAGGAAATCGACTCTGTCTGTGACATGGACTCTACTTGTGAATCTACACAGACAGAAGAATCCTTGGTGGAAAACCTCTCAAGCATTTCAGTTGTGAATAAGGATTTGTTTCCTGAAAAAACATATGAAGAACCGTTGGTTTCAAATATGTCCACACAAGAGACCTATGCGATACCAAATGTAAGTGTAGTTCATAGGAATGCAGAATTCCAAGATGAGTGTCACGCAACTATGGAGGATTCCAGTGTTAGCGTATGTACATCAGAAGATGGTATCAGCATAGAGGAACAGTTGCAAAGCACTGCACTGTCAAGTGTTTGCGTTGGCTCCTATGACTCATTAAGTTCATCAAGCATTGAGGTATCGCAGGAAACTTTCAATTTGGCCAGTGAAAAAATGAAAAAGCTAAGAACGGTGGAGAACAGTGTACCATATAGTAATGGGGATGTGAAGGCAAGTTCTCTTGATTTGAAAAATGAAGGCCTGTGGACTGGCGATACAGAAGTTGATCACTCGGGAGGTAAGAGGTTTAAGTTTTACCGTGTTAGCTTTTGGATTAGAAAAAAGTAATTTTGAGAACATTAGTTTGCAAACCTATGTCGGGCTTGGCTTTTTAGGATTAGCATTTATTCTCTATTGGCTCTAGTGCTCATACGATTAGTAATATATTCGAGGAGGTTACTGTAATGGAATTCTACAATGTGACGCTCCATGACCCTTTACTCCCAATAATAATTTGCGGTCTACTGTCCTATAATTGTGTGTTTAAAACAAACAACAACAAAAAATAATTACCGTAAACAAGAATCTTTTTTTGTACTAAAAATTTAAGTATTTCAATATATTGTATAATCTATCTTGCAGAATTCTGGGCTTATTACTGCAAGTAATCCAGTATTAACTAGTCACATTCATGGCATGATCACAGTTGTTGGAGGAGTAGACCAGTGTCATACAGTCACTCGCAATGATGTACTGTGTGTAGATAAGAACGTTTAAGAGCTGACTGAATTTTTCAGGTTCAGATGTGAATAGCATGGACTCTGTGGACAGCGGTTGTGCTCTGGGAAAGTCTGAACAAGTCCAGAATGTAAAGCAGAAAGTAGATGTAAAAAAGGCTGAGCTTGTCATTTGGGAGGTTGAAGTGCCAAAAGTAAGTGGTTTGCCTGTAAACTTTCAAGGAGTGCATTGTATACAACCATGTGTTGGCCTGTCATGCTTGTATAATTTAAGTCTTGTGTATACATATTTCAAGTATGAATAATAGTCAACCAATTTTGTTAAATTTATAACACCTTTCCTTGTAGCCAGTGTCCTTCAATTACAGGTGCTTCTCACAAAATAAGATTATCATCAAAAAGTTAATTTATTTCAGTTCTTCAATACAAAAAGTGAAACTCATATATACAGTCATTACACTGTAGAGTGATCTATTTCAAGTCTTTATTTCTGTTAATGTTCATGATTATTACAGCCAATGAAAACCCAAAAGTCATTATCTCAATAAATTAGAATACTTTATAACACCAGCTTGAAAAATGATTTTAAAATCCGAAATGTTGGCCTATTGAAATGTATGTTCAATAAATGTACTCAATACTTGGTCGGGACTCCTTTTGCATCAATTACTGCATCAGTGGTGCGTGTCATAAAGGCAATCCGCCTGTGGCACTGCTGAGGTGTTATGGAAGCCCAGGTTGCTTTGATAGCAGCCTTTAGCTCGTCTGCATTGTTGGGTCTGATGTCTCTCATCTTCCTCTTGATAATTCCCCATAAGTTCTTTATGGGTTAAGGTCAGTCGAGCTTGCTGGCCAATCAAGCACAGTGATGCTTTTGTTTTTAAACAAGGTATTGGCACTTTTGGTAGTGTGGACAGGTGCCAAGTCCTACTGGAGAATGACATTTCTAGCTCCAAAAAGCTTGTCGGGAGAGAGAATCATGAAGTGCTCTAAAATTTCCTGGTAGATGGCTGCGCTGACTTTGGTCTTGATAAAACACAGTGGACCTACACAGCAGAAGACATGGCTCCCCAAACTATCACTGGCTGTGGAAGCTTCACACTAGACCTCAAGCAGCTTGGATTGTATGCCTCTCCACTCTTGCTCCAGACTCTGGGACATTGATCTCCAAATGAAATGCAAAATTTACTTTCATCTGGAAACACCTTGGACCACTGAACAACAGTCCAGGTCTTTTTCTCCTTGGCCCAGGTAAGGCTACTTTCACACTAGCGTTAACTGCATTCCGTCACAATGCGTCGTTTTGCCGAAAAAACGCATCCTGCAAAAGTGTTTGCAGGATGCGTTTTTTCACCATTGATTTACATTAAGCGACGCATTGTGACGGATTGCCACACGTCGCACCCGTCGTGCGACGGATGCGTCGTGCAGTGGCGGACCGTCGGGAGCAAAAAACGCTACATGTAACGTTTTTTGCTCACGACAATCCGCCCCCACCTCCCCGCACTTCCCAGCACCTCACAATGGGGCAGCGGATGCGCTGGAAAAATGCATCCGCTGCCCCCGTTGTGCAGCGGAGACAACGCTAGCGTCGGGAACGTCGGCCCGACGCACAGCGACGGACCGAGCCCGACGCTAGTGTGAAAGTAGCCTAAGACGCTTCTGGAATTGTCTTTTGGTCATGAGTGGCTTGATACAAAGAATACAACACTTGTAGCCATGTCCTGGATACATCAGTGTGTGCTGGCTCTTGAAGCAATGACTCCAGCAGTCCTCTCTGTGAAATTCCCCCAAATTTTTGAATGGCGTTTTTCTTAACAATCCTTTCAAGGCTGCGGTTATCCCAGTTGCTTGTGCACCTTTTTCTACCATACTTTTTTCCTTCCACTCAACTTTTCATTAATATGCTTGGATACAGCACTCTGAACAGCCAGCTTCTTTATTAATGACCTTTTGTGGTTTACCCTCCTTGTGGAGTGTCAATGACTGTCTTCTGGATATCTATCAAGTCAGCAGTTTTCCCCATGATTGTGGAGCTGAGGAAGCTTTTGCAGGTGTTTTTTAATTATTCTAATTTACAGAGATAATGACGTTTGGGTTTTCATTGGCTGTAAGCCATAATCGTCAACATTAACAGAAATAAACACTTGAAATAGATCACTGTTTGTAATGACTCTATATAATGAGTTTCACCTTGTGTATTGAAGAACTGAAATTAACTTTTTGATATTCTAATTTTGTGAGAAGCACGTGTATACAAGTTAAGGCCAGCTTAGCCCCTTAACGACTGACGTACATGTACATCAAAAGTTGTGTTCCTGACTTTGTGAGGAGGCATGAGAGCCCGCATTTTTCCCTGCACATCACTGATTTAATTAGCCATCATGTGCTCTATTAGTCGCGGGTGAAGTTCCAGCTAAATCCCACTGTCAATCTCTGTCAATTGATGGCAGCTTTTAACACATGCCAGCAGGGGGGCACGTCGTTCCATGCTGCCATCGGTGCCCCCATGACAAGATCGCAGGCTGCTGATGTGTTGTTGTGACAAGCCGGGGATCTGCTGATGACCCCCTTCATGCCTGTCATTACAATCCTCCTATGAAAGTCAGCCTGTGGCTGGCGTTAATAGATTGAGATTTTCTGTATACATGGCACAAGCTATCGATGTTCTTTTTCAATAAACTATACCTTTTTTATTTAGTAGCATTGACTCTGGCTTCTCTTTTGCATGTGCATATAGTGAACATGGTAAAAAAAAAAACAAACCTCCAAACAATTGTGGAATTGCAGCCTTATTGCAATTTTAACACACTTGGCCCAGACACTTTTTTTTAATACCCACCATAAGTAGTCATGTGAGTCATTTTTATGGTTAATACTTGGGAACGTCTTGTATTTAATGGATTTTGATCTTTTTTTCCCCCCCTACTTTCTGGTTAAAGCATTTAGTTGGCCGCCTAATTGGCAAACAAGGCAGATATGTAAGCTACTTGAAAGAGTCATCTGGTGCCAAGATTTACATTTCTACACTGCCTTACACACAAGACTTTCAGATTTGCCACATAGAGGGTAAGCGTATATATTTATAGATATTCTTCGTATTCTTATAAAGTGCTGTCTTTTTAATGTTTTTTTTTTTCCTTCTTACAGGGTCTCAGCAGCAGGTTGACAGAGCGTTGAGTCTAATAGGAAAGAAGTTTAAAGAACTTAACCTGAC